>NW_008795303.1:260906-284332 GCF_000699145.1 Aptenodytes forsteri
TGGACGGGGCCCTGAGCAACCTGATCTAGTTGAAGATGTCCCTGCCTGCGGCAGGGGGATGGACTAGATGACCTTTAGAGATCCCTGCCAGCCCAAACTATGCTATGATTCTATGATTCTATATCACTGTTCTGAAAGAGGGTATGACATTTGTTCCCTCTGCTCCCTATTCTTCCTGCACAAGGGCAGTTATTTATAGCCAAGACTTTCTTAGACTACAAGTATTCTCACTTTCTGCACGATGGTGGCACCTATGGCCCCTCTCTCCTGAGTAATATCTGGAAGTGTAGTCTTCTCTTCAAGGGATCCAGTCTGGATTTACACCATGTGCCTAATCCTGGGCAGGGATTATACCCAGCACACCAAAAGGCAGAATCAAGCCAGTAATGTTTTCCATGGGATGCCCAGTCCTGTGGGTGGAAATCCTGCTAGCAATCAGGACATCCATGCCTGCAAAGAGTCTCAAAACAGTTCTCCATATCACCACTTAGATACAGCCTGCAATTAACTATTTGCACACCTTCAGCTTTCCTTTCCTCAGAACATATCCTGCGTAAGCTGCAAAGTACAAATAAAGTCTACATTAGGGATTTGTTTGCAAAAAGATGTTCTTTACAAAAGCAGGTATTCTAATTGTCTACGCCTATTGAATATGACATTTCCAAAGAAAACAACCAGAGCAATAGAAGAAGCATACCATCGAGAACACCTGCACCAGAGAGTTTAAAATCAGATCATATGCCACTATAGTGAACATAGTTTGTTTTCCATTATTGCTTAAATATGATGATAACCAATTTAGGGATTGACATAAAACCCATATTGTATTATTCTGAGGCTTTGTTAAGAGCAAAGAATGTGTGACCAAATCAAAGGCTTCACTAAAGCTAATAAACACAGCTTCAGTCATATATGTGGCCTTTATCCACAGCTTGATTAATATCACATTTAACCTAGAATAAGGCTGAGGTTATGAAGTGCTTTAAACAAAAGCCAGATTTGAAATAGGGTAGGGTGAGGGGAGTAATATGTTTAAATTAATAAAGCCATTGATCTGTCCACGCACCAAACATTTGGAAATGTTAGCTAATGGCATTAAAGCAGCTGAAAGCCTACAATTATTTAAATCCAAGAAAACACCACCTTTCTGGTACACGAAAAGTCTTCCAAATTGTTCAGAGATTCAGCAAGCACTGAGACATGCTGAAGGAATCATGAAAGAAAATGATAGCAGATTTGAGCTGCAAAAGGGGGATTTTATGCACCCATCTCTTCAAAGGGTAATTAATTGTTTTCAGTACTTCATTAAAATGTATAGTTTCAAAAGAGTAAAGGTTGATTATTGATTTATAAAAAACAAACAACACAACAAATTAGATTAACTTGACTTCTCAAAGGTCAGAAGGTTTCTAAATCTGTTAACAGGCCCAGTGATTATTATTTAATACCTTAACTATTTGTTATGTCTGTTACAATTTAGCCCAAATCTTTAATTCATTAATATGAGTTGTTCTAGCTCTGCTAAAAAGTCCTTTCATTCCTTTCCAAATGCTCTCAGATTCCTCAGCCTTTTTTTACATGATAATCTAAATAAAATGCAGTTTTTGCTTTTCTCAATCCATCTTTATTTCCATTTCAAAGTTGAGTATAATATCCAAATCAGCAACACATCTGCTATGTCTATTATTTTTGCCATTTCTTATCTCCCTGCTGAGACAGTTCAGCTTGTCATGGGTCATTTGAGGATAACAGTTCCCTGCTTTAACCTGACTAGTTGTTACAAATCTGAGCTGACTGGGAATGATCACCATCCAGAAGTTAAGCAGTTAAATCCATAGTGAATGGATGGCATTAATATGCCAACCAGTCCAACAGCTCAGGGTTGCACGGTGGACGTGTAATAGAGGAGAGCAAAAATTTTCCCACTATGACAGCAGCTGTCAGAATTGCCATAAGAAAAGTTGCTTCTAATAGAAAATTTTTGTCCTTCATATACAAGTGAAGTTAACAGAAGGCTTTAGAATAAGTCATTGAAAGAAATTTGTAACAAATGGATGGCATTTGCCTAAAAGCTTGAATACGATATTGCTGGACCAGTAAGGAGAAGTAAACTGCTGGGAGACAACATGGGCTGAAGGGAGACCCTGGGAATGCACAGGCAAGATAGGAAGAGCCTGGCTTGCATCAGCCACAGAGGAGGAGGGCAACTACGCTTCCTTCTTCATTTGCAGGTGCCTGAAGACACCCAAGAAGGGATAAGCTTACTCCCACATGCGATGCATACACTCCACCCAGCCATCCACACACTTTTATATAAGCTGCACAGCTCATTAATGACAAGCATTTGTATGTAAAGCCCACTTACTAGGTTTGTGAAAAGTTGGTTAAAATCATAACACAGATGCAACAAAACGGGTAACAACAGTCAAAGCATTCACATGAGACCTAAACATATAGTATAACATCCATTTAAATTCAGTAACCTGACTGGCTGTATATTTGGGGCCTTTTTTATTTCTAGTGTCCTTCTACCACTAACCATTTGTCTATTATTTGGTGCACAACAAATGAGTAACTGAAAAAAGGCAAATTCTGTGCTTTCAGTCAAATCCAAACATCACTGGACAGATTTCATTACTAATAGGAGCCAGCATCCATAGTGCTCAGATAAAATATTAAAAATTTATTAAAAGCATCTCCTCAGAGTTGAAAGCAGAAAATATTTAATCAATCCTGACAATCAAAGCATGATCTAGTGGAAACATACACAAGATTCATTCCAGCAAAGGAAAGATGGGTGGGCAAGTCTTCTTAACTTGCACTGATTTATTTCATATGTTTTGCTATGTGCACAGCTCCATTCCCAGGTCCCTAATTGTACCTGTAGAGACACTGGTACACAGATCATCCCAAGTGATTCTCTTTTATTCTCCCTTTTGAGAACTTCTGATTAAAAAGCAAACCCAGGAAATTCTGTTCAAATGGAGATGGCAGTATTTCACACATAATTCCATCCTAGATTTGAATGAGAAGATGAAATAGCACAGTTTTGGAGGAAGGGAAAGGGGGATGAAAATAAACAATAAAAATCAGTATGAAAATGTTGGAATATTTAATTTGAATTTCATTATATTTCAGTGTAAAAGACTCTTCCACATTTCCAAGTCTCTCACACCAAGCATGAGAGTACTTCAGGAATTCCCCAGGGCCTTGCAGATCCCACATCACCCCATGCTTCATATGTTATACCCAACAGGTTACAGTACATCCAAAGTGATAAGGGAGGCACCACAGAAGCCAGGTGTGAGTTCTTCCAAGCCTTTACCAAACACTTGAAATGTACTTCTCTGATCATCTAATAATTTACCCAGTACCCAGCTGTGTCCACACATTTTCTCTTGGGTTTTATTCTCCTAGGTGTCTTTTCTTCTGTTGCTCCCTGATCAGCTTTTCCTATCCTTCCCATTCTTACTCCTCCCAATGTATCCTGTTCACCACCCAAAAAGATGAACCTATAGCAAACCCATGAAGTGGATGTTGCAAGGCCAAAATAAGTGGCAGTGGTGGGATGACCTGGGTCTACAGGACATTATGGTGGCTCACGCCAAGTTCTTCCTTACTGTGCACTTTTGGTTGTTGCACTTGGAGACCTGCACAAGACAGCTCTGATCACATCAATTCCCACTGCCATTTGTGCTTCAACCATCCCATACAAAGACTGGCAGCTCTGGCTTTTCTCTTAGGCCTTCAGTTCTCCCATGATCAACTATCAACTAGTGATAGGACGAGAGGAAATGGCCTCAAGTTGCACCAGGGGAGGTTTAGCTTGGACATGAGGAAAAATTTCTTTACTGAAAGAGTGGTTAAACATTGGAACAGGCTGCCCAGGGAAGTGGTTGAGTCCCCATCCCTGGAGGTATTTAAAAGATGTGTAGATGAGGCGCTTAGGGACATGGTTTAGTGGGCATGGTGGTGTTGGGTCAACGGTTGGACTCGATGATCTTAGAGGTCTCTTCCAACCTTAATGATTCTATGATTCTATGATCTACCAAACACTGTCATCCTCAAAGACCTTGGTGGGAACACTGCTCATCAAGAATCCCTATCAAACTGAAACCAGCTACACTTAATGTCTCTGCAAGCATATTCATATATTGCAGTATTAGCCAGGCTGCTGCTGAATTATACCTTTCTACAGTACAGGAGCCTGTCCCATCTATGAATTTTATTTCTGAAAGACGTTTGAGTCACTTTCATTGTCACTGATGTTAAAATATAAAAATACTGATAATACATCTCATAAAAACAAAATTGTCATTTAATAATATGTTATATATATGCATGGATTTTCAATGGATCTAGAAAATTAGCAGTGCAAATCTCCTTGACTTTCCAAGATAGTTTGGTTCCTGAGAATATAATTCCAAATCATTAACTTCAAATATATTTGTGCTATGAACTTCAATGGAAACAGGAATAAGTCTTAAACAGAAATCAAAAATCCTATTTCACACATTGCTTATAGATATATATATAAAATTTACTCCAAGAAATAGCTTTAAGGTACAGCTATAAAAATATTGGGGGTGTGTGAATGTTCATGTGTCTCTAAAAAAGAACAACAATCAGATTAGATATATATTCATAAGGAAAAAAAAGATGCAATGATGAAAAGCACTACAAAATTCTGCACATGGGAATAATTGTGGTCACAGGGAAAGTTGGAGGGTATTCTTTGAGAAATAATATGCTAATGGATAATTAAAGACCCATTGAAGACATGATACATCAAATAACACACTAAAGGTTTTATGTTCAATCACCATGCCTCAACTTTGTTATTCCCTGGCTTATGAATGACTAAATAGGCAAGTTTAATGCCTTATAGACTGCTCTAATGCTGTTTTCAAAGAGTATCCATAACAGACTTGGCTCTGCCATGCAACAATTTACTCATGTTGTGTGCTGGCCTGTTTACTGAGATGTTTTCTGTATGACTACACTGGCCTAACTCACCAAGCCTCAGCCTGGAAAAAAACCTAATACTTAAAAATCTTTAAGAGGCTTAGCCAGAACTGATAGCTTTGATGATGGTTCCACCTCTGGCTCTGTCTGAGAACAATCAAGGACCCACAGCTATCCAAGGACAGAAGAACAAAGGATGTCAGTAACATTTCATGCAAATTCCTCCAGAGACAGTGAGCTGTTGCTTGGGAGAAACAACGGAGGAGCGGAAATTCTTTGGCACATCTCAGGGGACAGCTTTGCCAGCCTAACGAGTGTGGCGGGATTGTGGGGCTCTAGGTAAGTTAAACATATGTAAAATCCACTCTTTAATTTTAAATCCTTTTGGCTAAAATCTTTATGCCTACTGCTAAACACCTAAATAGTGGAGGTTTTTTTAAACAGGTTCTGGGTCACAAAATCCTGAAGCAGGATGGCAACCTGCTCTGCCACCCCGCCTGCCACAGCAGCAGGTCAGACCCATGGGTGTAGGAACACTGTATTTAAGATGAGTGAATACAATTACATTGTAAAAGCAAAGAGTCACATAAACGCTGAGTGGGTTATAAAGTAGCTGCTATAGATTTTATTTTCTCCTGCTTCTGACCCACACTCATCTTACTGAAATAAAGCTGTGCAGTGGGATGCACTTGCGAAAGAGCAAGTTCTAGTCAGAAAATCTGTGTCTGTACTTCATTGCCAAAACCTGAGCGTGTTTGCATCTCTGACTACCTCGGTGGGAATATAAATCAGAGACTAGAGGTGGCACATGCTGAGGTTCACATCTATAACTCAATTTGTGGCCACAAAAAAGTGGGCATATATTTGGCAGATGCAAATTGCCAGACTCTAAAAATTGTGGGCCTTTTTATTTATCAGTTTCCATGCCATGCACGGCCTGGATGGGAGCTGGCTCCTGCCCAGCCCACTCGCAGCTCAGCTGAGTTGTGTCACATCCTTCGTCTCCCCTTGGCACGAGACACGGGATTACAGCACCTTAACAGAAAGCTGGGGCTGACCTTTCTGAAAACAGACCCCCCCCAGATGCAGTCCTGTTTTCAGAAAATGTCTTCCTGGTTTTTTTCCTCTTGCACACAGACAGTTATAGGTAAGTAATGAAAAAGCCTGGGCAAGGCACACAGATAATTAAATATTTCATCATTCTTTTGATTTCAAAGCTTGAAACAAGAAGAGGTTACAGAGGTTTTTATGTAAAATACTTCAGATGGCGTCTAGCTCTATAAGAAAATACTGGGATGGATCCAGATACAGATGTGCTATCTACCCAGAAACTATTTGGCAAGTCAGTGAACTGTGATATTGTAAGAAAGTCTGGGCTTCGGTACAAGTTTTCAAAAAAGTGCCTGTTGGCTGTGCTACGATAGTAAAGCTGTTTATTGGCAGAGAATTTATATGGGAAGCTGAAATGAAGACCCTGCTTCTTTTCCCACTGTGATTTTTTTCTCACCACAATTAATTTATTATAGGTAGTTCAGTCCAGACCTTCTGCATAGTGGTCAAGGGACAAAGTCTAGACATAATTTATTGGCCAGTGCCTGGTGAAAACAGAATTGCAGCATCCACATTTTCCCTGTTTCTCTTTTCTCTTCTGCCAGACACATCAAGTACACTATATGTTAAGTATCTCTTATGTGAGCCCAAACTGACCAAGGAAGGATTTCCTTTGCTAGAGCTGTCCTCTATCATATTGTGATATTTTTCCATCATGCTAAACAGTAAATATCAAACTAAACAATAACAGCAGTAAAATTTTGATTACTTGGCATGTTTTTTCTGTCTTTCATATGAGCCCATAAAAACATGCAGCAACGTTCATCAGGTCCCTCCATTTCACAATTCCTGTTAGCTGGCTAGATGTTTTTATAACCACTGTACACATTGACAAAGTAAAGTGCAGAGCAGTTAAATGACATGAGCACAAGATGTCAATGGCAAATTCAGGAACAGAAACCCAAAAACCTACCTGTGTTGTACAGGGGAGTACCCTGGTGTTGCAGAGAAATATCAGAGTAGAAAACACTGTGGTATGGAAAAAGACCAAGAACAGCAGAAGCTTGGCACTTGGAGGGTCCGCTTCTCATCTTCAGAATTACAAATATTAATTTGACAATTTGCTAAATAATCTTTAGAAGAAGGCCTAGTATAGGTTTGTGCTAAGTGGGAAGACAACTGGGATTGAGCGTCTGCTCCGGGGTCATCCGTCAAATCAGCAGCACAGATGAAATTAGAACTAAACCTTTCTGCATCTCAGGGCCACAATGCAGAAGGCTAAATAATCCCATTCACAGTGTGGACAGAAAGGCCCACTCTTTTCAATGCAGCCATGCAGCTGGGGCTGTGAAGCCCTGTCCCCCCACCACCACCAGCACAGAGGTCCTTGGCAGGTGCCCGCTCACTCCAAGATCTGTGGACATGGCAGGGACTGAGGGATCAGGTCCCACAGCCTGAATCCAGTCTTGAAGTGAATTCAGACTCATTCCCTTGAATGCGTTTGCCTGGTTAGTCCAAAGGCAACGCAGCTCCGAGACAGGGCAGTGGTGTCTGTTGCTTTTACCCATAGCCTGAGCAGTCGCTGGGGGTGTAACTGCAAGCGTGCAGGGGAGCACAGGTATTACTCCGCTGCTCCACCAAACCTCCTCCAGCAGCGATGGTGCCCAGGGGAGGAATGGCCCTATTTGACTTCCAGGCTGTGGCAGGGTTGCATGGCTGCCAGTCAGGAAAAGCCTTATCTGTTCCTTTGTAAAATGGGTGTATGTGGTGTATAAGCTACTGCAAAGGGTTAAAGATTGCTGTGATAAGCTGGTTCGTGGGATGGGAAAACAATTTGACTTTAGATAAGAGTAGGGAGTATCCAGGCTGCTCAGTGCTTGAGAGGAACACTTTCAAAGGCTCCCCCAAAATGCTGCTGCTTTCAGCTCAGCTCAGCATGCCCCCAGGACTAATATTGGCACAGGGTCCCTCTGTCCCACCTGCCTGCTGCACCTGCTCCGAGCTTTTCTCACCTGCTCAGCAGCCCCGCCGATGGGTTCAAGCTCCTCTTCAACACCTCCTGCCCACACACCAGCAGGAAGCCATCCTTCTGTGCTTTTTAGGTCCTTGTTCTCACCTCTAATGGAATCGCTCCATTGGAAAAAAAATACTATGGGGCCATTTTTGGCTGTTCCTAATTCTCACCCAGGCAGAAACTCAGCATTAATTCGATGGAAGAGTCATTTGAGCAATAACTTACAGAGCAATACTCTAGGTGTTTTCATGTGGTGTTTTGACAAAGCTGATGCTGAGATGTCATTAGCATGTTTGTGAATAAAAATCAGGTGAATTTAAAAAAAACCAAAATGTATAGCTCTGGGAGCAGAATAATAGAGACCCTTATATAAATATGCACTCAAGTCTAAATGGTGATACTGAAAACAGCTAAAATAGCTATTCAAAATAAAACAAAAATCATACAAGGAATTTCTCCTAGCAACCTTTCCCAAGGATCTACAATATTAGCGTATAGTGGCTGCAGTAAAAGATGACCTGAAGGAAATAAAAGTCAAAAATTGTAAATTTACAGAACGGATTATATTCCCCAACCCCCAAGAGTTCATTTACAGTATTAACCTTTTTGCAACTGCTTATGCACCTCAAGCCTAACTCTTTCATGCAGAATTAGGAAGAAGCAACATGGACTGCAAAAAACATGAGAAAGAAAAGCCCTAGCATTAAGGTGATCCAGAAGTAGTTAAGCAGTAAATTTATCAGATGAAAGTTCATTGAGTTTACTAAATTATTCAGGATAATTGAGGGCAAAGGAAGGCTGTGGATAATTGGAAAAAAAAAATCTGACTCAATAAGCAACAAATGGCAGCTGAAATTCAGTATAGACAATATAAAGTGATGCGTATCTAAAAAGAAATAATGATTACAATGAAAGAGAAGGGACTTAGGGTAATCATATATGGCTCATGAAAACATCAGATCAGTTCTCATTAGCATCAAAAAACCTGAGTTTTAAGAAAGAAAAAACAAAATAGAGAACATCATTATGCTGCTGTAGAAGCACCCTCGTCCACCCAAACCCTAGATACTGAGTGCAATCCTTGTTCCCTTGTCCCACTACAGCTGTAAGTAAAATAGAGAGGTTCAGAGAAGGGCAACAATTATGATCAAAGCTGTGGATGGTACAAGGAATGGCTGAGAGGACCAGGAATCTCAATCTACAGACAAGATGATTTAGGGGGAATATGATTGAAGCTTATAAAACCATGAGTGGCATGAAGAGGGTAGGGATTGAGCTTCATCGTCTTCTTGAATACGAGAACCAGAAGTCTCCAAAGGAGCTAGTAGAAACCATGCTGAAAATGAAAAATTAAAAAAGTATATGTTCTTCACACAGAAGATAACAGTCCTCCAGTGATTTAGTGGTTCCTCGTAGTTTACATAGGTTGAAGAGGACAACAGACAAGCACATGAAAAAGCAACCCACTGAGGGTTAAGAAGTACAAAACCACATCCAGTTTAGGAAGCTTCCCGAGCTGGAAATAGTCAGAGGCTGAGAAAATATTCATACATGCTTGTCCAGACCTTGTTGAAGAGAAGATACTGAGCTAGGCAGACCTTTGGGCTGGCAAAGTATTCCTGTGGTTATGATAAGTTAGGATAGGTAAGCACATCTCTCAAGGCTTTCTAAGACTTTGGGGCAAAACAGTGAAGGGGCAGATCTTCAGAGTGAGTGTTCAACCCCATTAAAAAAAAAAATCTGATCCTAAACACTCAAGCCCAAAATCTGTATTTTGCCTCTTGAAAAATTCAATCTGAAGTCAGAACAAAACAATGATATGACTCAGTGTAAAACAGTGACCCACAATGCAAGTGGAAGCAAATGTTATACATCCCAAATGAGTGCTGAGATTTTTTGTTAACTACCGTATTACTCACACATTGGCCATATGTCATATGTATTCCTATAGACTGCTTCTATGGAGAGGTGAGATCCTTTAACACAAATACAGAAATATATCTCTTTTGTTGGAAGGCACTGTTCATGTCCTGCCCTCAGTAACAAAAGTCCATCCAGACAATTACAGTGGCAAACACAAAAAGCTGAATCTTGCACTTCCATGGACATACAAATATGTGATGGCTTATCTGAAAGCAGCATATAGGTGGGTGCTCAAAGGTGACCTTCCAATAACAGATGCCAAGGTATAATATTCTCCCTGTAAATTAATGTCTAACCCATATTTTACTGTTTTATTCTTCGCTTGTATTTGAAGCAATCATTTGGGTAGCCTGACCTGGGCAGTAACATACTTAACAGTATTGTCATCATCTGCCTAATCACATCCCCTTTGCTCTGCAAGCGACACAGGAGCTCCACAATGATCCTGCACGTATCCCTGTCCTTGGCTTTCTAGCTGATTTCACACTAATCAGCCCAGCCTCATAGCACAATCTTCTGTAATTTAGAGGGATTCTCTGCTCGTGTGTTGCCTGAAGTTCCCAGCTGAGCTCCTGAATCATGAAAATCCTGTCCAGTTTCCTCACAGTTTAACTAACTCATTCTTCTTCTTTAAGACTAAGATTAACAAATCTATTCTGTGTACGTCTTTGTTTTCTAGTTCAGCCACTAAATCTCTGAAAGCTGACAAGGATTTAGACTTTTGGACAGGCTTTCAGACCTTTTTATTTCTTCGTTCTATCTGCCATAGTCATATGTACTTCACATTTCTACTGAAGAAATGAAGTGTCATCTTTAGTAGTAGTTTTTATTATTGTTATTGCTATATCTGTTGTCAGGAGACTTAAAGTTACTTGCGATTTTCTATTTCTAGCTTTCATATCTTCATCATTGCTACCAAACACCACAAACTGACCTAGAATTAATAAGCAGCCACGGGTATTTTTCCTAGTCACACACACTTTCTGTTGGGTGATGAAGTGTCATTTGCGATTTCAGCCTTCTGCTTCTGAAAATCACCTGCCCAAGTCACCAGGTTCAGAAGACACTACAATTCATTAAATTTTATCCTTATCACTTGATTTCCAGTGATCTAATACATTATCACCAAATACTTTCATACTGCTCATTAGAAGTCATGGAGACATATTTCACAGGAGATTGTCCTGAGAAGCTCCACCGGGAGCCCTTGCACTCAGGAAAGCCTGGTCTTGCCCAGCCTTAGGAAAACCTGAGAGATGCATACTTGTGTTTCTAGTTCTGCTGAGACCTTTCCAGAATTCCCAAATGGTCCTTCTGTGGTCTGAAAGGGGAATCATCTGATCGTCACGAACAAAAAACTCTCTGGTAAAATTTCTCATGGTGTTTTGGAAAAACAGGGGCTTTGGCAATTTACCACACACATACTAAAGGGACTTCATTACATGATTTTACAATTAAGGAGAAAACATCAAAACATATTGTCACATTCAAGTTAAAAACAATAGCTTGTATTGAAAAGCATCTGTTTCGAGTTAACTACAGATGTGAACTGTTAATAGAAACCATGACTATTATCATTGGTGTTTTTGTTTTAGCTCACTTTGTATCACAGAAAACTTAACTGATTCAGGCATCTTTTAATAAAGTTGATCTTAATCCAATTAGGCAGAAAAACTCTGATATTTTAAAGAAACGGGTATAGTTTGGAGCCCTTTCAAGTACAAAATTTTCCCTAATGTCTTTTGAAATACAAGGCATTTTTATCTGTATAGTATATGAGCTATATGACTGCTGTAGACACTTGGGTTGATTCACCTCTCACAAATACCTATTCTATATCTTTCTTAATTTAGGAGCTCTTTCACATGCAAACCAGCATGAGAACTGTAGCAAAGCATTTCCCCCATCAGCAATTTGCAAGAAAAAAGAAAGAGAGGAAAAACACTCTACTCCTTAGCTAATGCCAAAGTGCAGAGTCACCGGGAAGAAGGAGAGAAAACTCACGCAAGACAACGTTGGTCACAAATGAGCACATGGACAAGTTTATGAGTGCACAGAGAACGTAGCAAAAGGGCAAAATGCAGTTGACCAGATGCTTTTAGGAGCCTGTGGCAAATCTGCAAAGTAGCTTGAGAGAACTTAAAGAGAAAATATCTTTTATTGGATCAATAGGACTGCATGCAGCAGTGCGTGTGCGTGGAAAAGCGTTGATCTGGGGCACTGTTTTTCTTCATCTGTGGTGTTACTAAAGCAGTACTATTTTTACATACTCCAAAGTCCCAGCAAAATGATCTCAGAAGAATAAAAGAACACTGAAAGGTATTCAACTGCAAGAGATGCATCATATATGTGCAATGTAGGTTTTCTCTTGATGGCTGTAAATCGCTACTCAATAGGCTAAAAAAAAAAGACTGGAGAAAGACTGAGAATGTTTTCCTTTCTGGAAGCAAGGCATGTATCTGGCAAAGCTTTTAATTAATTCTTAAAAGGAAATGAAGAGGATATTCTAAGAAAGTAACAGTATTTTTAACTAATGTTATTAATGGGCACTTAATTAAAAGAAAGTTTTTCCCCATTTGATTTTTTTTCTAAATCAAATAAAATTCAAGTGGTTTTTTTTTCCTTTCCTTCTAACAGATCAGTAAGTATTCATGTTTTTGAAACAAGCCATCATTTTTAAAATAGTATTTATAAGGTCGTGTGTTTAGTTTGTAGGGATTTCTGAGTTATTTCACATCTGTTGAAAGCAGCATAGAAAAAGATAGGCAAAAGATAACCTAATTACTTCTGTCACAAACCACTGTGTATTAATACAACTATTAACTGAAACATTTTTAACACCTGGTAAACAGCAATTTCCTACTAATTCACTCCAAGTTGAGGTGGTAGCTTGTAAAATGTTCAAATGTAGGTAACAGCTGACAAGGTTTCATAAATTATAACACTTTGCATGTTGGGAGGGTGGATTGCTTGGTTCATCACTGATAGAGTAGAAATAGTTTCCTTGTACACTTTCAATGGCAGGACTAGGATGCAAACAAAAATTTTGTTTATCTGAAGCTGCCAAAAGCTTACTGTGAGGATTTCTGTAAGTGTTATACAGTGAAATAATTTCTGCTGATCTCTGCATTTTTAAACTTCGTATCATTACATTGTTTTTATTTTGTTTATGAAGCTGCCAAAAGCTTACTGTGAGGATTTCTGTAAGTGTTATACAGTGAAATAATTTCTGCTGATCTCTGCATTTTTAAACTTCGTATCATTACATTGTTTTTCTGCAGCCAACGTACAAATCCCAGACATATAATGAGAGGTGTCTCTCAAGGGCTGTGATAAAAATTTACATTTTTTGAGCAAATAAGTTTTTTCCACATATGAAAATGCTTAAACAAAAATTTAATGACTGGATCCAGAAAGTTCCCTTTAGGCCATAGAAAATTACTTTAATCTGTGAATGTGATTTGCATCCATCAGAAGACAAAACTTCTCAGTCAATAGTATAGTTAGCCTAAAATGTGGCTTTATATTTGTTCTGCTTAAATGGTGCTTGTTTCTGTCCTGCAAGGAAAAATTAATTCCTCTCTCTGCTCAAAGAGATAGTTGACTGAACAAGGTGTTTATTGGCGGAACATTCATTCATTTAACAATACCTTCAACTAGCCACACTATAACCTTGATGAAAGGTTAGTCTGAAAATAATACTATGCAAAAGCACAAATTTGATTCTGTTTTACCAATATGACCTGAAATGCTTCACAGAGATAGTTGTGGGAAAGGAGTTGCACATTCAAAAAGAGTTTAAAAATAAAGAGTTTAATAATCCTATACCTGTTTAACAGTATCATACAGTGTGAAAAGTTCCCATGATGAATACAAGGCAATTGAGGCCAGATATCTTTCAGGGATGTAGTGGTAAGTACAAACTCAGCCGTCTTGATGCTCCAGGATAGGTGGTAAGGAATGAATAAACCCAAGGTGCCCAGGTTAGCCTGGTTATCTAAAACTATGCCACAGACAGTCTCAAGCATTTCAGAATCTGGCCCAAATAACTTCTCATTAATTTATCTTGTTTAAAATATGCATTGACCAAGCAGAAGGCAGAATGAGCTCTTTAACTTACAAGACTTGTTCTGAACACTTCTTTTATTTATTTTCATGTCAGTATGCTAACAAACGTTTAGGTGGCACTGCGGCTTTAAAACTTCCTACTGTCACATAATAAGGTTACAGCTTTGTTAATTTTATATTATAAACATAACCAGAAGAAAAGAAAAAAAGAAAACCCACAAGGAAATGATGACTGTTCCCACCCTTTTCCTCCACATGTGGGGTTTTCACCCCCCTCAGCTGTGCCAAATGTTGAACCAACGGATTGTGTAGCCGGGGAAGGGGCTTCTCTTGGGGTGGAGATAAGGAGGTGTTTGACCACAGATGTTCCCACGGAGAGGTCTCTACCTTGCAGAGTAGTTCAAGGACTGGATGGCAACAACGTGCAGGGTTTCAGCTGAGATGTTAATTTGTCAGACAGAAGAAATACGATGATAAAAGAATGGGAGGAAAACCACTTTCCTTGAACCCTCTGTTCTTTTCATGCGAATAACCACTTTATGTCAAGGTGTTTGTGCTGATTGATTATATTAAGCAAGCAGTACTCAGCTTTGTTTTGCCCATGAAATGGAGTTTACGATGTAAGATAAACCGGCCACCAACAGGGAGGCCTTCATGCAGGTAAAACTTGTTGATGTTAGTGAACTGCTCTTTAGTTGGTGCTACTTGGGAAAGTACATGTATCCATGACCCAAGTTATGCAAATACTTAAGTACCTTCCCAAGCTGAAATAGAAATACTCAGTACTAAGTACCACAGTTTTTGTTATAATGATAATGACAAAGGAGCTTCAAAACAGCAAAGCACACACTTTAAAGTTCACACACACTAAATAAAGTGCACCAAGCGGGACATTTGACACTAAAATCTTCACTAAAGTCACTTTCTGCTCACAGTTCATGAAAAGTGGTCTTACATGATAGGATAAACCAGAAAGCAACTGCAAAGCTTTCACACATGTAAAACCTCTTAGTCTCAGTATGTGCCCCTCCAGAGGAGTTTTACTTTAGCAAAGACAGCAGCATTGAGCTTAACACCTTGGCCAGGATTTACAAAGGAAAAGAAAATCTTTTTCCACTTGAAGTTCCTATCAGCTGCACTGGCAGTAAATTCCTCATCATGGAGGGAATCTTATAATCCTACATAATAAATCTTTTACAGAGTTTAATTTCCATCATGAAAACCATTCATATGCAAGGACTGACCTTCTGCCAGTCTTTAAAGAAATCAAAGTTATGTACTGTAAAATCAAGCGATCTCAAGCTAAAACTAATATTAATTCTCTAGCTCTTATCTTTTTCTTCTGAAAGCACAGTAATGTGTGATGGGTCCTTTTGGTATTGTCCAATTAGTTTTCTCATTCATCTAGAAGTCCTTTCAGTGAACTAGAGCAAAACATCAGGTTGAAGAGGTTTCTTTTTCAGTGGTTTGACTATTTCTTAGCAACTGCATACTTGCTTCACTTGCAGCATAGCTCTAATGATGAAAATGTAAGGTTTACCTAGTGCAGACATGAGAGATTCCCATATTAAAATGGTTAAGGGGCTAAAACATGGATCCTATAACCTCTCCTCTGGCAGCATCCACAGTTCAGGTAAGCAGTTACAAAGCTCTCAGTTTGGCTCCCAGGGCAAGTATCAGCTGAGTTAGAAAACAACAAAAGCTGGAAGTATAACCACCTCCTTTCCCATTTTCTTATTCATTATAAGATGGCAGAAAAAGAGTTGAAACCCTTACCTTCTCCACCACGCCTCCTCCAGTGAATGCCATGAAGGAAAACCGCTGAAATACATGAATTTATTTTCTTCTCTTTATTTGTGCTTCCCATTTTGATCATTTGATGTATGTTATGATCTGCAACGTATGATCTTCCCAGTAAAGGATTGAGAGCTAATTTATAGCACCAGCACTACAAAGTGGGACTTGTAGGAGGAAAGAATTGATAGACATTAATTAAAAGTACCTCATTAAATTTAGCATGGTCCCTTTACCACTACATATATCTTAATTCCTTTCTGATAACACAGTATTGATCCAAGAAAGCCCAACACCTTGTATGAATATTAGTGCCTAACTAATGCCTTTTAGTTACTTCCTTTGAACTTATATGTATTGTACCTATGACTGATAATTATTTCAGTTTCCAAAGAAGCAGTCACATGGCTGGGCATTAATCAAGCACCTCTTCAGTGATTCCTAAAATGCTAGATCACCATCCAGCTGTCACCTATCAAACTTTTTGGTGGCTACTTTCCACCCCAATGATTGAAATTTGAATTATGGAACATAGGTGACTCAGAAGGCCGTTTCCCATAGTCTTACAGGCCATCAGGTAGGAAAGTTAGAATGCAAAGAGATAAAAATTTCATCATCATACTGATTCTCTGTTCCAGATTAGGTCTATTCTCCTACCTGTGATGCCTCCTAATAAATGGTGATTATTCAATACCTCCATAAATATGAAGTATAAAAAAAGTATAAAATAAGTATTTTTAAAAAATCAGAATAGCACTAGATATTTGTAAGTACTCATCACTTCCTCATCACACTCTAATTTCTATAATCATCACAGTAAAACATACTTGAGAGATGACAGTTTTGGGACCTCAGTGCTTGAAGTGAGCTTCTAAGTACCCTCTGCATTAAATACGTCATCTTTACTGAACCAACAGCTCAGATGTATCTATGATCAAATAAGCAACTTTTGAACAGCATTTGTTAGCCTGGAGTGGGAATATTTATACTGATCTTCGAATTGCAGTTATTTCTAATATTAATGCTATGAGCCAATGTAGTATGCAGTGCAAACATTTGGTAGTCTGTTACTCTAGGATTATTGCTTACAGCATCACAGGTCACTCCTGATGTAAGAGAGCAGAATACTAAGGGATATGGAAAGAAAGAAAGATAGACACAATGTGGTCAAGTCTACTTTGAAAGGAAGTATGATGAAAGCGTTTAGCAAAGGTCCTAGCAAATTATATACCCTATACAGTACAGCTGACTTGTGAATTTGAGCATTTCCACATGTGCTGGGCAGCTGGCACATGTGTCACTCTGTGCCTGCTCAGAATTACTGGACTGGGGATATTTACCCTGTGAGAAGGGAGCAGAACATAAGCAGAACTCTCTCAACAAACGTAACCAACACTGATTAAACTTAACGTTACTAGGGAACCATAATAAGATGACATTAAATAGTCATTGACTCATTTCCCAATGAGCAATGAAAACTGAAAGGGTTACCATATGCCATTAATTTAAACGATATCAGAGGGGCCTCATAAGAATGAGAAATGACTGCCACGGGTAATTTGTACATATATTAAGTCAGGTTATTTTTGAATCTTGAGATTTTTGCAAACAAGAAGAAAAAATATTTTAGAAATTCTCTTTTGTTACTATAATGTTATTTGCTTGAATTGAACTCTGAGAGCAGAGGAGACATCATTTGTTGTCACCCCAGGTAGGTAATTACTGGGTTGAGACCATAAATATCAATATGTCAATAATTAAGGGAACTAATATCGACTCTTTTTTACATATATGCGGACCAGATTCTTGGCTGGCATAATAATCAGCATATCTCCGTCCAAGTCAGTGCTATCAAGCTGCATTGATTTACAGCCATTGGAGACTGAGACGATGTAGACAATAGCTATTTTTAGAAGGCATTCTTTGGAAGAAACCGTTATGATGAGGCCAAATTCTACACCCCTTACTCAGATGCACAGTCCCAATGGGATTAAGAGTAAGAAGAGAAAAATGTGGCCCATCTCCTAAGGTTATGTCTGAGAGTTGAACATAAATTCTGATGCAGCTTAATAATTATCACATTTGAGCTACACACATACACATTTAAAACGCCATAGAAGATAGATTAAATTTTAAAAGCAGTGGTGCTTGAAACACAAGCAGGCCTGAGCTGAAAAGATAAGAAACCAATCCAAGGCATAGATGCTAACATTGTTCTCCCTCTCTTACTCGACAGCTGCTTGTCTGAGGATCTGTCATATGGAAAATATGTGAACGCAATGAAACATCTGTTAATGTATCTCTGCTCCCACCCAGCTCCTTAAAAGCAAAAACTGTAGCCTTGTTACTATTTTCAATAGTGCCCAGACACTTGTTCTGTGCATCGCAGCACAGGGATGGTGATGCCTGGGAGCTGCCTGCCTGCTTAGGGCCAGAATGGCAGCGCACTGCAGTCATCTCAGGCATGTGGGGTAATACAAAGACAAGGTCTTAAAGCAGCGTGTAATCCTAAAAAGTCCCATTCCAGAGGATTTCCATTTAGGAATACTTAGCACGAGGAGACCTAAATGCACAAGCAGCTAGTTTAGTTTGCAGTATGCTCTAGCTAGGGAGATAATTACTAGTTCAGCTGCTTCTGTTACCTCTTTTCATCTTATTAGACAGCCACTTCTCTGATCTCTTGCATGTTGACGACACATGGCATTCATACCTGCTGAAGACACTGACAAATTATTCCTGGCATTTGTTATTATTACTTTGTTTCTTTACTGGGGAAACTGGGAGAATGTCAGCACACTGGGTGCAATTAGGAAAAAAACAAGGAGGCTCCTTTTTCAGATAGAAAAGAGGAGTAAAAGTAAAGAGTCCAAATGCATGTTTCTGTTGGCTTTAGCAATAGCCAGGCAGCTTCACAAACTTAATAAAATGTGCTCCCTTCTCCTTAACGCCTATAAAATATATATCCCTGTATAGAAACAGCAATCTCACACCAGACTGAGATTGCAATGAAAAAAGTATATTGGTTCAACTGAGCATTATTTTTCTACTGACAGACAAGGTACTTTGCGTCATTTCAAAATCTAATACTTATTATATTCTCATTTGTCTGTTTTTTTTCCCCTGTCTGTAAACACAGCAGTAGGCAAGTTTAACCACACTAGGAAATTTCAATTTTCAACCTGAAGATGAGATGACAATCTGTCTCAGTTGCTGTCATGATCTTCTATCTCAAGCTGACATGTTTATTCTTGGACATTTACACTGTGGTAGAGAATGCCATGAAGGAGCTGAGTTATAAATGTTAGTTTTGATTGAATATGACAGTGCAAATAAACATGCCAATACACTCTATAACTTTGTCATCCTCTCTTATCCTCTCGACGCTGCAGCTGATACCCCTGGGCACCTGCTGCCAGTAAGTCCATAGAATGGTATGGGCATCAGACAGGCATATATGAAAATGACCCATGAATACCAGCTAATAAGAACAGAATTTAGATATGAAACCATAGCACCATGAAAAACAATGTAAAAGCTCTGGAAAAAAAACAATTGATGTTCACTGCAAAATTCTCTGCTACCCAGCAGTTATACCCTTGTTTAAAGAAGAAACCACATAGCAACAGGAAAAGAGAATCACACAAAATGTCTACGATCATCCTCAGATCAGCCGGTGAAAGATTTATTTTAAAGAGCAGTCTTCATTGTGCAACTCCCACTGTAAAATGGGTGTAGAGGCAAATCTCATACAATGACGAAGGTGGAAAAATCATAGTAAATCTCCATGTCAGTGCCTTTTGTTTTTACTGCTTTGGATGTGCATTTTGCAGAGCCATAAAAGCATGGAAAAACCTACCAAACAAGCAAATGCTCTTCTTTAACCCTTTGGCACTGGGCAAGGAGTGTCTGGAAATCTTGACTTTTAGTGTCAAGGGTATCAAAACAAAAAAAAAAAAAAACAGCTCACAACTCTCAAAGTCTGGCAAGAGAAGTGGAGAACATAAAAGCTGTGAAAATGAGGCTAGCTAGACAAAAATAAAGAAAAGGATTGGCACTAGAAAATATTAGGTCTCTGATTTTTAAACAAATACAAAGAAAGTTGGGGTTTTTTTAAAAGATGCACTGTTTCTGCTTTGTAAAAATGGTATTTAAAGCAGAAAATGAAGAATTTGTCTGATTGCTAACAAAATAGCAGTAAACTAGTCTTCATAAGCTGTTGTCTTATTGTCATGTTCTCCCATTCTAGTCAAAGAAAAAGTTCCAAATAAAGTGATGTGACAAAGTGTTTCTGAGTATTATAAGGTCACTTTCTTTCCCAAGCTTGAAAATTCAGGATTCAAATAGCTTAGCCACTATGTTTTCAAAATAAGAAAAGATAGAAGTAATCTGTATTTTGACACTGTTACGAATAAACAGAAAATTATCCGATGAACTCCTTTTAGCTCTGACACACAGTCATAATAGTGGTCCAGTTGCTCAAGTGGAATCAATATAATAATGTCAAATAAAACTAGTAGACAATTTGGTGCAATACTGAATATTTACATATTCATAATGTGACTAAATATAGGCATATATTTTCACATGTGCATGTGTGTACATGCACACATGTGTGTAGGTCAACTCCTTGATTTTACCAAGATATTTTGCATGGCCTGTATTGTCCTTCCCCCTGTATTGTCCTGGTCCCTGTGATTCCTATTCTAGGAATTTTTCTCATCTCCTGTAGGTTGATGGGGATTAATTCAAGATTATCAAGGCTGCTGGACATGCGGCATTCAAAACAGTAAGTACCCAATGCTCAAGTGGTTTATTTTTCACCTCAGAGCTTGGTTGTGTCCCTAACTTGATGGCTCTGACTATGCACGTGGTACTTGTGGGAGCCCCAGTTCTCCAGCAAGTACCACTGCCCTCTTTCCTCCATTTGGAGCACTCAAGTACAAAATGCAGCAAAAGGGGCTGACTTGGCTAAACAGGTCAACCATCCAGAAGGAAGTTGTTTGCTAGAAGAAGAGAAGAATGAAACTTAGTTCAGGCACCCCGCTGCCACACTGCTGCCCTCATTTCTGAGCTACCACACAGCTTGTGCCTTAGTCCTCAGTCCACATCTTACCCAGCTGTGGCCCTGGGTGAAGGGGGACATAACTGCTGCCCTTCGAACCAACCTCATCCCTTTCTGAGTGCCTCCGGTGTACTCAGAAAACATCCATGGGATGAGGTCCCTCGGGAGATGGCTGTGTCGGGGGACCTCTCTGTCTGTGTCTGCACTGCTGACGGGTGCAGTGGGCAGTGAAGGGAACAGGTGGCGACACCCACAGGCCCCATGGGGGATCTTTGTGGAGTAGAGGGCATCAGGTGGCTCCCAAAGGCAGGCAGGCCAGTGAGCTTTCCCCAGTCAAAGTGTCTAAATGCATCTTCAGCATTAAATCAAGCAGTTCAAAATAATGACTGCAGTTCACTGTTTGTGAAATGAAGATAACAAACACATAATTACTTGAAAGGGCTGTTGTGAGGATTAACGTGAAAGTTTGAGAGCAGCTCAGATATGGGGACAGAAACCCCTAAACAGCAACCATTTCTGTAAGAATGCTAAAGTACAATTTCTAATGCTCATGGCAAGGATAATCTTCCAGCTCATTCTTTTTGCAATGCTTTTCCTGTCTGGTGGAAAAAGATAAAAGGTTTGGGCATACTTCCGGATGTAGAGCTTCTTCCTTTTTCTCAGGCAGAAGATAGGAGTATTTAGTTCTGTTTTGTGCATGTGTCACTAAAAAAAGAAGAAAATAGGTTACAGGAACTGTGACTACAAGATCTGCAGGTGTGTGTCCCATGATCACAGGCAGAGCAGCTGGGAGGTCAGGAAATTGCTGGTTTCAACTTTGAACAGGCTGTATAATAAATTCAAGCTAAAATTAAACCATGCGTCCCTCTGGGAAAAATCAAAAGCATTTGTTAAACCTGCAAATCAACAGATTGCATATTTTACCTGGACTGATTTTGAGCCATGTGACTCTTCCTTCAAATTAGATTTACATACAGCTACTGTGTACCTTTTTGTCCTTTCACCTTTCTGCCTTGATGACTACTGCAGTTGTTGTAGATACTGAAAGACTAAACAAGAGGCACAATGTTCTTCAAAGGAGCCATGCAAAGCTCAGATACAACTCTTATAAAAGTATTTCCAATCCAGCAAGTAAACTAAGAACTTGATAGTGTCAGGAAAGGCAAAGCTCAAATGCAGTTGAGACTTGCAAGGGATGTCAAGTGCAACACGAAGAGTTTCTACTACTATATTAGTACAAAAAGGCTGAACAAGGAAAATATGAGCCTGTTGCTGAATGAGGCAGATGATTTAGTGAGAGCAGACATGGATGAGGCTGACATACTCATTGCTTTCTTTGCTTCAGACTTCACCAAGAAGGTCTCCCAGACCTCCATGCTTATTGAAAGGGTTCAAGAAGGGAAGAACAATCAGCAGCAGATAAGGATCCAGTCATGGAGTACTTGGGAGCTCTCGACCTACGTAAGTCCTTGGGACCAGATGGGCTGCATCCAAGGGTCTGGAGACAACTGGCTGATGCCCTTACAAGGCTGCTCTCTATCATCTTTGAAAGGTTGTAGAGATCAGGCAGATCCCCTGATGACTGGGGAAAGGCAAACATAGCACACGTCCTTAAAAAAGGCCAAAAGAACAATCCGGAGAATTACAGGCTGGTCAGCCTCACTTTGGTTCCTTGGAAAATGATAGAGCAAGTCCTCTTGGAGCAAATTCCTGGGCACAGGAAGGAGAAGAAGATGACTGGGGACAGCCAGCATGGCCTTACCAAGGGTAAATCATGCCTGACAAACCTCATTGCTTTCTGTGAAAAAAATCACTGAGTTTGTGGGCAAGGGGAGAGGAGTAGATTTCATTTACCTTGACCTTAGCAGGGCATTTAACAATGTCTCCCTGCAGTATTCTTGTATCCAAGTTGGGACAAATGGTGGGGGTGAGTGGACAACCAGATGGATTGAAAAACATGGCTGTATGATTAGGTTCAGTGGGTAGTGATTAGTGGGTTGTACTCAACTTGGAGGCAGTAGAAGTGAAGTAATGCAGGGGTCTATCCTGGGACCTGTCCTGTTTAACAATGTGGTGGGTTGACCCTGGCTGGATGCCAGGTGCCCACCAAAGCCATCTATCACTCCCCCTCCTCAGCTGGACAGAGGAGAGAAAATATAACAAAAAGCTCATGGGTCAAGATAAGGACAGGGAGAGATCATTCACCAATTACTGTCACGGGCAACACAGACTCGACTTGGGGAAAAATTAATTTAATTTATTACCAATCAAATCAGAGTAGGGTAATGAGAAATAAAACCAAATCTTCAAACACCTTCCCCCCACCCCTCCCTTCTTCCCGGGCTTAACTTCACTCCCAATTTTCTCTACCTCCTCCCCCCTGATCGGCGCAGGGGGATGGGGAATGGGGGTTGCGGTCAGTTCATCACACGTTGTTTGTGCCGCTCCTTCCTCCTCACGGGGAGGACTCCTCACACTCTTCCCCTGCTCCAGCATGGGGTCCCTCCCACAGGAGACAGTCCTCCATGAACTTCTCCAACGTGAGTCCTT
>NW_008795303.1:284613-300439 GCF_000699145.1 Aptenodytes forsteri
TGCCTCACCGTGGTCTTCACCACGGGCTGCAGGGGAATCTCTGCTCTGGCACCTGGAGCATCTCCTCCCCCTCCTTCTTCAATGACTGACCTTGGTGCAGAGTTGTTTCTTTCACATATTCTCACTCCTCTCTTCTGGCTGCAATTGCTGTTGCACAGGTTTTTTCCCCCTTCTTAAATACGTTATCACAGAGGCGCTACCACCGGCACTGATTGGCTTGGCCTCAGCCAGCACTGGGTCCATCTTGGAGCCGGCTGGCATTTGCTCTGTTGGACATGGGGGAAGCTTCTAACAGCTTCTCACAGAAGCCACCCCTGTAGCCCCCCCGCTACCAAAAACTTGCCACACAAAGCCAATACAAACAACTTCATCAATAACCTGGAGGATGCATCAGAATGTTTGCACATCAAGTTTACAGCCCAGCCATGCACATGAACATGAACAGTGATCCTTCTCTTTCAACTAGAAGGAATATATTTTCAATGCACCTGATCTAGAGGCAGCAGTCCTTCCTTGTTTCAAGCTCTTTATCCTGTGCCTCATATCACTGTTTTCCCAGCCCACCCCTGCCCTTACCCCCTCCTCAACCTATCACAGTTTTCCCTGTTCCCCATTCCATCTTTTCTGTTTTTGCCTTCTTTTGCCCTGGTCCCAACCCACCTCTTGTCTCTGTTCCCTAACCAGTGCCTCTCCTCCCTGCTCCTCCCATCCCAGCCAGGCTCTCCCTGAAACATTTGCATTTTCTCCTTCTCTCTCTAAGTTTCTGAGCTGCAACCAGGAGAGCATTGAGAGCACAAGACAGGGCAGGCCCTGGGTTTACTCTGACATCCCCTCAGAGGCACAACAATTTGTCCCAGGGACAGCTCCACACAGATGCTGCAGCTTCAGCCTGGCCCATGCTTGATGCACATGGAGTCTTCAGAGATGCTGAAGACAAACCTCTGACAAACACGTGAGAATGGTGTTTCTGGGAGACTCTAACAAATTAAGGTTGGGTTGGCTTTCACAAGGATAGAAATAGTCACTCATTTTGGATCTCACTTTCAATGCGAGAAGGTTTAGATTGGATGTAAGGAAAAATTTCTTTACTGAAAGAGTGGTGAAACATTGGAACAGGCTGCCCAGGGAAGTGGTGGAGTCCCCATCCCTGGAAGTATTTAAAAGACGAGTAGATGAGGCACTTAGGGACATGGTTTAGTGGACATGGTGGTGTTGGGTTGACGGTTGGACTCGATGATCTTAGAGGTCTTTTCCAACCTCAATGATTCTATGGTTCTATGATTCTATGCTTGCCAGATAAAACAATTTGGCCAAAGCTTAGACACAGTAGGGATACTTAGTGAAAAGTCTGTATAACATTTTATTATCACCAGGAAAGCATTAAGACATCCCTGACTTCTTTTTGAGCAACTTTAACTTGAAACAGGAAAAGAAACTTAAAGTAACATCCAAGGTGGAAGTTAATCAGTCTGAGCAATTACAGCCCATGGCAACTGAAGAGGATGGTGACAATGGAAAATGGAAAGCAAACTTAACATTTCCACTTCTTCCGAAACCAAACATACAACCAGTTCAGCCACCTCTGTATGTTTCTCTTACACAAAGCAAATATGGACAGAAACCATCTCTTCTTCCCTAGCACAGGGTAATACAGAGTGGTGCAGTAGTGCAGCACAAAGACAATTAATAATTCTTAAAAATCAATTGAGCGGGTGATCCTAAGCATCAGACAGTGGTGCAGCCAAGTGATGTCTGGGAGCAGGAGAGAGAACTAAGTTCTTTCTCTACTTATTAAATGACAAAGTAATGAAAATGGGACTGTTCTCTCAAATCTAGGCCCTCTTTATATGTCCATCCACCTTAATCCAAGAAGCAGTTATGCTCATTAAGGATATCCAGTGTTTTGACTATATTCTACCAACTTGTAAAGGGGAGCCTTTTAAGAGAATTCCAAGAAAAATGCAGAATTTTTATCAAGATTTGAAATTTGTTCATGTAGTGTTAATGAAACATGAAATATGCCAGCTGCCAAACTTGCCAGTCTAGGCAGGTTTCCAGATTAGCTTGCTTTAATACTCTATTTTCTTTCTTCTTTAGTGGTGATATGAAATAAAAATAACATTGGGGATTTTGTTTTGCTTTGCTTATTTTTTGTGAGCATCTATGGAGGCTTTGTTTTTAATGTTCTTGCTTAATATCATATTCTCCAGAAGATCAAGAAGTAACATAGCCAAAGATAGCTTCAATTATCCAATATAGAGTATGCAGGAAAACACAGTATTATGAATCTTTTTTCTTCTTTCTATATTTTGCATCTGTAATCAAACTCATGTGCAAATAATGACAGTTAGACATCCTATTACTTGATTGTGCCTTCAATTTGGGAAGCGAGATAAATAAGTGGCATCAGCTGGGCCAGCAATTAACTATGCATTGAACTGCAGTTTCAAAAATAGAGCCTAAGTCGACTATTTTAAAAAGACTGGTCCCACAATATCAGTATACCATGTGCATGTATTGTTAAAATATACACAGCCATTGAACATTTCCTAACATGCATAGGATAATATGAGGTGGACATGTACTGCTCAGTATGAAAAAGCATTCAAAAATACAGGAATGGACTCAGGGGCTTGCAACATGAGTGACCATCTGACATCTTCAGGTCTCTGGTCATGTCTACATGACAGGCTGTGGTGCTGTGCATGGACACACAGGCTTGCTGAGCACCAAAAGCAGTATTGCTACAGTGCCAGGGTTCCCCTGTGGTAGTGTGCAGAGCAGAGCACCCTTAGTGCTTCTGGCCAGGCCTGGCTTGTTCAGGGCTAACTGGGGTGGATAAGCCAAGAAGTGCGTTGCATTAACAACATTTGCAATGTGAAGGCAGCCAAAGTACAATGCATTCTTCTCTAGTCAAACTGGTGTGGAAAGACCACAACCTACTCCATTTCCAGACAGTAAAGTACATACACATATATACTCTAGTTGACCCTGCTCTGAGCAGAGGGTTTGGACTAGATGATCTCCAGAGGTGCCTTCATAAGTAAGCTATTCCATGATTCCTGACATGGGGCAAATGTCAATGCTATCCATCTCCTCATTAAAATGCCAAGATATCACTACTTTGAAAAACCTTGGAGTGAGTAAATGGAGGAGGAGCTGGGGAGAAGGTAGGTGTAAGTGGAATGTCTGAATAGAGATATCTACAAACAAAAAAGAAATCTGAAATAGAAGAGCTGGATAGTGGCACAGGCAGCTGGTCTAGAAGAAAGCTAAACCCATTTTCAGCAGTCAGGTTTTCTGGGAAAGAACTGGACAAAACAGTTATTGTGAATAAAGTATCTGAAGGCTTCAGCTGTACTCTTCTGTCAGTGAATCATTGGCAAGTATCTCCTTAATTTTGAGAATTTGCCATAGCTAATTGTCCTGTAATTTATGCAAATCTATTTCCATCATGTACACAGAATACTGGCTATTAGTTATTTATGAGTAGTAGTTAGCTAGCTCTGGGTCATGAATGAAACTGTTCAAGCAGGAGAAAACAAACAATTTAGGAATAATGAGCAATAAATGTTCTTTCTTTCTACACCTATGCCTGTTTCTAGGTGAATTCATACTGAAAGTCACCATTCACTGAAGAGATATTAACAAAAATCCATTTAAAAAACGTACATAAATAACAAACAGGAAAGGTTTCTATGTAGCACAATTATCAAAATGCAAAGAAGAATTGTAACATATTCTGGGTCAGATATTCTAGACTCATGTAAAATCAGCATCATTCTAGTGCCGACAGTGGGATCACTGAAGTTTGATTTATACCAGATGCAAGTCTGGACTTTATTTCTTTTTTTTTTTTTTTCCGTTGTTCAACCAGCTTCACTGCAGAAGATTATTAGAAAAAAAGGACTTAGGAAGACCACAGTAGCAGGCAATTGGAAAGATGAGATGCAAATTGATTAAGGCATGAATAGGTTATTGCAGAGAGGCAGAGGAAAGAGAAGCCATATTCTGGCAATGTTACGGTGTTTGTGACATGTGAACTCAGAGATGGTGGAGATGAAGGGCAGAAAAGAAAGTCTGGGGCTAGGGATGTCTCCAGTTCTGCAGTAATTTGATACTAACCTTCGAGAGCTGAAAAAAACTTAACAAAACTCTTAACAAATTTAACTAAGGAAAAGGTTAGAGAAACAGAAAGACTCAACAACAGATTTCACCCAGAGCAGATTTAGAACAAGTTTTCTTCACCGGGTTTACTCTGGTGTCAATTTTGGCTAAAATTATTTTTTTTTATCATGAATTAGGACTATGACTTCCTTTTTCCTACTGCCTGGCTTTATTGCGACAATAACCAACAAAGTATTTTTCTAGAGATATTAGCCTGGACATGTGAAGCACTTTCCCAAATTTTCTACTGTCTACAAATATGTACCAGTGACAAACCCAAAGGACCACAACACTTGCTTCACCCAAAATCTCTGCCATAATTCTGCCTACATACAGGTGTGCACCATCAGATACATACACACATGATTTTTTCTTCACCATCAGAGAAACCTGAAAAAAAGAAAGAGTCTAGATTTAATTTGTAAAATGCTTTAAACCACAACACTACAGAAAACACATGGGAAGCAAGAAAAAGCAGAAATTTCAGAAGAATAACCACTTCAAACTCAGTTGCCCATGTGCAAAAAAACATTCTCAGGAACCCACTGTTTAATAAATTGATACTAGTCATATATAAAAGTTAACTGTCTGAACTAAATACAAACTACAGCAATGCTAGTGGGAAGTAATTTACATTGACAGCTTTTCAAAACAGCTAGTTTTCCTTGATCCAAAATAAAATTTTCGAGAATACACCACAGCTGTTTTTAAACCTACACTGCAAGTTCCTGGAGGGGAAAAAGAAATAGGAAGAACAGATAAAAATGACTGTAGAAAGGGAAAGGCATGGTTCCAGCCAGTCCTCTTTCTCCTGTTTCTCCCTGTGTCTGGATACTCCATGGTAAAGGAAAAAAATATACAGGATGGGGCAGGACACAGGCCTGCAATCTGGTACCACAAATCAGGAGAACTGCTGGAGGTTGTTTATGGTCTGATCTTTGCTGGACAGTAAAAATAAACACAGAGCAAGAGAAAATCAGGATAAAGCAATTAAAAGAAACACCCAGAAATAAAACCAGTAACCAGTGCAGCTTGGAACAGAGAAGAAATATGAAAAATTCTCCCTTTGCATGGCCTGAAGGGGCAAAACTAGGTTATACTTCAAGTAAACCAAGAACAAATGCATCCCTGATAGAGCCTGTAGCCGGATAGGAACGACTCTGCTCACAGGTGTGGTAAGATCTTGATCTCCTCTCACTGTGCCCTCCCAGTTCTTCATGACTTAACGCCAGTTCAATTGCACGATAAACCTCCTTGCAAAGATACAGGGCTAAAGGCCAGCCAAGGCCCACAGAGGAGTGTGTCGCTCCTCCCCTGATTAATTCAGGCAGAAGGAACCTGATCAAAGAAGTGCTGACATTCAATCAAAAGTCAGACAATATGCTCATGAGTAATAAGCACCACCACATTGTCAGGATGTGCCAAGACTTCCACTGAAGTACCTACTGGAAAAGAAGGAGGTAGGCCAGAAAGGCGGTTGCACAATATATGTGACAGAAGCTCAAGAAAAATAAACAGTTCCCCCGCCGGAAAAAAACCCTCCTTGATTCCCCTGTGCACTGCAGAGGGGACAGACAAGACACCGTTCACGCTAAAGCTGTTTCACCTCATATAGTAGCTGAATGCAGGAGACTCATCTGGGTGCAAAACCTATGGGTGCCATACAGTTATCCATAAGATGCATGGCAAAAACTTTGTCCAGCACAGATGAAACCAACTCAGTATGTGAATTAGGAACACCAGAGGTCTAAAGGACAAGGAAAAGGTTGGCAAAGAATTGACCTATTTGGAAAACAAGTCCACAAAAGCACAAGTCATCTTTCTGGTCTGCCAGTCCAAGCCATTGGAAAACTGCCTTACCTCATTGGGGTGGAGCAGGGACAGGTCTCCAGGTCTTCACCATCCTGAGCCTCTCCTGTTTTTTAGATAACAAGATCAAAAACTTCAGTGACAAGAGGATTGCAAAACTTTCTCCCTGATGCTTTCCCCAAAAAGATGTAGCATCCAGGCTGAGACATGAAAACAAAGCTTGTAGGACATTATGGGAAAATTACCAGAGACTGTCTTTCCCTGGAGCTAAGGTGTCTGAGGAAAATAGTCAAGCCCTGAGCATGTCCAACCCTGCTCAAATCTGTTCATCGCCAGTGCTAAATGATATATGTGGCATGTATCACCAATAAAAATATTGAATATTTACTTCTTTCTCCTAATGCCATAGTTTCCTCAAGCAATTACCATCTCCCATAAACACCAGTCCTCACTAATTAAAGGACTCTTACTTTAGGCATTCCTTCCCATAGTCTAATTTTGCTCATCAGTCAGATACTTCTCATGGCATGACAATACATGGTATGACAATACAGTACTGTAAATTCTAAAAATCATACCATTATCTTTCTCCCATACTTTCCTTTTTCATAAAAAAGAATTTAAAACATCTTCCAGGATACATCACACTTCTTGGAGACCAGATCCCATAGACCTTTAAAGAGGTGATGTTATCTCCATACAAAAATACTCTCCTGTGATGAGATTTCTGGTCATGAGCATATCAGTCAAGCAGAAAATGTCATAATGAAATAAGATGTATAAAAACTGACAAATTCTTACTAGAAATCAGGTACGTGATAGTCAACATTAGTGTAATGTATCTAGGGGTGTGACAGTCTCCTACTTTGTGTCTTTTAAATGAAGGCTCTGGCTTAGTAGCTGCATGGAACTGACACAGAAATGTGTGGTTTCTGTGGCCTGAGAGCAAGGGGAGCTCAGGTGAGATGACCAGGATGGGGGGGGTCGCTCCCTGCCCAGAACCTGTTTGAACAATGTGGACTGCTGAGAGTGGAAAGGCCATGCTAAAGGCCAAATATATTATGAGCTTGCTCACTGCCAAGATACCTGGAATACCACCTCCACGCCCCGTGCACACCATTATAACCTTTCTCTTACAAAAAAGCTGTTGTTGCCTGGCTCTGCCTAAAGAATTGGAAGCACAACTGAGGCAGAATTTGGTGTCACCAGCTCTCCACCAACAGTGCCAACAATAAAAAGAAAAGAAGCTATAAGAAAAAGAGCCTGGTAGGGAATGCTTGTGAGTTTCTGCCTCCTCCTAAGACAAAGAAAGCATGTGTTTCTAATGGCTTCTTTTTATAAAGTGCATTCAGATAAGGTTGGGGGGTTTTTTATCAGTTCAAATCCTTATTATAAGCTCTTCCATCTCTCTATTTGGCAAAACAATCAAGAAAAAGTTGTGCTTTCAGTACCTGCAGCTCTAAGTACAAATCAAAATACAAGTCATTGCTTGTAATTTTTTACAATCCTGTATTATTTTACCACTTTCAGACACCAGCTACATTACCTGGCACACGCAGCGTATTACTTTCCACAGGTCCAATGACAAGTGTCTCTATTCAAATTTTTAAGCTGTTGTTAACAACTAAGTTCACCCCTACAGTATGAAAGTAATGTGGATATGCCATGGACATAAAAGCTTGACATTTTCAAATATTCAAATATTTTGAAGTTTGAGAAATTATGTTCTATTGAAATGAGCATTCATCTTTTCAACACAGACTAACAGGAGCTGTGGACACGCAGCAAGTCTGAAAATTAAGAACCTAATGTTAATGGAGTCTTTCCACAAATGTGCCTGCAGGTATGTGCAAGTATATTTTATATTCAGGCATTTCAGCGAAGAGATAAGTAAGAAGAAAATGTGTTTTGTACAAATTTATCTAACGTGAAGTGCTTAAGTTTTATTATGGGAACTTCTTAATGTTTTAAAAACATTATCCAATGGAAGAAAAGAATGTTTGGAGAGACATCCATTCATTCAATTGAAAAATCAAAATATTTGGGGCAGTATTCATCTCACTTAGCTCTGGAAATTTCCAGTTACGTATCTAAATCTGACTAAGTCACTCGAGGCTCCTGTGAAGCCAGTAGTGAGAAAGTAATTACTTCTAAGGAGATATTATTTTTGTCCTTTGATGTTGTTACTCTTTGTTTCCCTCAAAACAAGAGAAGTGTATTTTGAAAGTACTTGGTGCTCTGCGAGAACACGGCATAACAGTCTTATACTGTACCTACATTGTAAGGAAGGAGGGGAGATTGACTCCTCTGCTGAGGCTCAGATGGTCAGAGTAGCTGAGGTGGGAAGACACATCCAGAGATCCTCTAGTCCAACCCCTGCTCAAATCAGGGTCACCTGGAGGAGATTGCTCTAATAAATCTATGAACCTTTTGGGACACTGGTGCCTGGAAGTGTCAGGCAGGATGATCACTGCCTTACCAGCGCCGTTGTGCTTCACACATTACAAGAAAGCAACAGCAGTTGGTGAAGTTACCAGAAAATTTCAGGTGGCAGAACAGTTCCCTTGACCAGAAACACAAATATTCAACAATGAAAAAGACATAAAAAATAAAAAGGGGTGAGGTGGGGAGGAAACAGGAAAGGATGCAAAAAAAGTCATAAGTCATCCCATGTAATAGCTTGGTAGGAAAATATTTTCACACTTCAGGTCACTGAAACTGGACTGAAGCTCCACCCTGTGTAATGTATTTTAACTGTTGATAATTGAAATGGAACACACCAGCCTTTACTTATGCTGCCTAATGAATGTTATCACGTGGAAAAGGTAAATCAATAACAGCTGAGATCAAACATACCAATCTCCTTTTGAGTGTACAATGCTCTCATTTATATAAATCTTTACAATCTGACTGCCCTTCTCGTTTAAGCGCAGCAAGTGAAACATTACTCAGTACAAAAGACCTTCTCTCTTAAGAATTCTCCATGATGTTTGAAAGGATAGCCCAAATGAATTGCTGGAATGACCATTGAAAGGGCTACTCGTTAGCTATGACTGTCCTTGGGAATTAGCCAGATGTGAGGTAACGAGACCACAAAGTGCTGTTGGTATTGGCAGCAAAGCCAAGGTTCATCATAGTACCTCTTGTCTAGACTAGGGATGTAAAAGGAAATAGAAAACAATTCTTCGACTATATGCACTTCATGTTCCGTCCCCTTTTTCTATAGAAAAATGTAAGACATTTGGAATTTTTCATTTTTATTTGGGAAAGACAAATTTGGAAACTGGAGTGACTCATGCTGGAAAGTGTCTGACTGGCATGTGATAGCCAGCTAGCTCCAGAAAGTTAAGGCCGTAGGAAGAGTTTGAGGAAGGCATGTGGATTCAGATTTTAATGTGATTTAACTCTTACTACCCTCATCATTCATTTTGCTTTATTCACAGTGTAAATGACAGGGAGGTCCCTGTCATGGTTTAAATCCAGCCAGCAGCTAAGCACCACACAGCCGCTTGCTCACTCCCCCCAGCCCAGTGAGATGGGGGAGAGAATCAGAAGAGTAAAAGTGAGAAAACTCGTGGGTTGAGATAAAGACAGTTTAATAGGTAAAGCAAAAGCCACGCATGCAAGCAAAGCAAAACAAGAAATTCATTCACTACTTCCCATCGGCAGGCAGGTGTTCAGCCATCTCCAGGAAAGCAGGGCTCCATCATGCGTAATGGTTACTTGGGAAGGCAAAACGCCATCACTCTGAACGTCTCCCCCTTCCTCCTTCTTTCCCCAGCTTTATATACTGAGCATGACGTCATATGGTGTGGAATATCCCTTTGGTCAGTTGGGGTCAGCTGTCCCAGCTGTGTCCCCTCCCAACTTCTTGTGCACCCCCAGCCTACTCGCTGGTGGGGTGGTGTGAGAAGCAGAAAAGGCCTTGACTCTGAGTAAGCACTGCTCAGCAATAATGAAAACATCCCTGTATTATCACCACTGTTTTCAGCAGAAATCCAAAACATAGCCCCCTACTAGCTACTATGAAGAAAATTAACTATCCCAGCCAAAACCAGCACTGTGCCTTATGTGGACAATCTATTTGTTTACAAGCAAGCTGATACATTCCAACAGGTCCACATACCCTGGGAATAAGAGTTTCAGTTTTAGGACTGTATTACGGGTCCACTCTCAAACACATTGCACAAATCTCCTATCAGGTAATTCTGCAGCACAGATACCCTGGAGGGAAAGTTCAGATCAGACCTCTATTTCTGACTCATTTGGGCAGCTGCAAAACAATTGCTTTCCTCTGCAGAGCATCCTGGCATTGCGGTATCCCTGTCTGAATCAAGATCCACCCACCCTTTACACAAAAACCCTCCTCTTTTCCAGCTGCTGCACTTCATCCCCTAGTCCACTCAAATTCAGTTACAGAGGGGATCACTGACCCAAAGCTATAGACTGAAGGAAAATTTATAGTCTTTTCTTAGGGTTTTCCCCAAAAGCTGCATCACACCTGTTTGGGGATTTTTTCCATTCAGTGGCAGCTACTGTAAGCTTAATAGCACTTCTCGCTCTCCTTTGCCTCCTTTCCTTAAGCAGGGTGCTGACATCCTCCTCTTTCACCCACCCCTCATTTCTTTTGGGAATGGTAGGCACTGAGTTTCTTCAGCCACCATATCTGTCCTATCTCTCATCCCTCAGCATTTACCCATTGCCTCATTTCCTAGTAATAAACCAAGGAAAAATTCACCATCTACACCCTAGGACCTTTTTAGTGTCCCTACCAGTGCAGGCTATTGGGAGGGTAAGGAAGCATCACAGTGCCCCCTGCTTTACCACCACCTGCTTATAGAAAAAACATTTTGTCTTCTGTTTCTGTTTCCAAAAGTATGTCTTGTTCCCCACTTTCTGTTCCAGTTCATGGTGTCCATGTGTGCTTCATTGTGCTGAGAAGCACAGAAGCTGATCTTTCCTTATCTATTTATGATTCCAAATAAAAACTGATGTTCTTCCAGGCAGGATGGTTTTAGCAGCAGGACTGGTGGGACTCACAGCACTTTCCTCTAAACCACCTACCATTGTGTGCATGCTCCAGATCATATGACACTGTAATGTAATTTTGACTGTTTGACACTCCAAATACACACAACTCCCTTAAAAGGTGCTTTCTTTTTTTAATCATTCTCACATTCCCATCCTTCAGTCCCAAAGTGCTACCGTTCAGGCACAGAGGCTATGAAGAGCTTTCTATGCTGGACACTTGCAATGTTGGAGTCCTACCAAAGCAGGCCTGCATGCTGCCTTCTGCTTGTTTCTTGGACCTCCCTGCTTCTCTGATCTTTGATTGTCACCTCCTCGCAGAAGTGGCACCCTCATGTACCATCCATGCCAGGCCCTCAAAGTTGGGGCAATGCTTTATATTTACAGACATATGGAGCAGACACAGAGACTTCAAGGAGTACCAAATAACAAACACTCCTTATGCAGAGAAATAACCACACAGATGTGGGCAAAATGGACATCTGCACCCACTCCCTGCCTCCTTCTCATTCTTCTATTACTATCTGAGCTGACATGGAGTTTCTTAAGGAATGAAGGGCACTTCATCTCCCAGCTTACCCTCCTCTGCCAGCTTGTCTTCTAAATAACTCTCCAACCGTAAAGCTTCTTCTCAACTCAGTGCCTTTCTATGTCCTTGTTCAAACTTCTTTTTACGTGATCTGTGAAAGACCATCTCTTTGACAGCTTCCAGACCTTCTTGTCATGTAAGTGATGATCTCATGAAGTGCTCTACAAGACTGTCCATCGCTAAATTGCTCCCCCTCAGATTCAAGTTTTTGCTGGATCATAATAAGCTTTTTGCATATGTGCAAGGAAAATCATCCAGACTTAACGATGTCTTGAAACACTCCTTGAGATTTCAATCTGAAATAAAGATTACAAATAAAAGAGAAAGTGCACATGAAGTCTGATGTTTGACAAGGATATGCAGCGTGTCCTATGTGAAGGAGAATTGACAAGTCATTCAAATCATCACAAAAACCTTGAAAAGCAGGAGTTGTCCCTCACGTGACTGTTTTATGAGACAGGATGGCAGAATAGATGGGGAAAACTTTTGGTGATGACAAGACAAGAGCTGGAATAAAGGCAAGAACAGAGAAGTAGAACAATCTGTGTAGCTGTAGCAATGAAATCCCAGTCTGGCTTCCAACTTGCATGTTAACAACTGTGATGCCAGACATTTTAATGCTTCACAATTGCTTGGTTTTCACTTAGGTTTCTGCACATGATTGAATCTATTGAGGGACTGTGTTTTGGCCTTATATTTCTAAGATATATTTCATTCATTTTACATACACATTACACATCCTACTCAGGGCCTGGTGTTGTATTCGATATGCAATCTGTATTTAGAAAGCATTCCTTTTGGTTCACCCAAGTAAGAAATTCAATCACCATCTGGTGTCCTGATCATCCATACATGGAAAATTCATCCATCTTTTAATCTGCTCTGAAACTAGTCTTCATCTGATACTTTGGAGTGTCCAGGACATTTTTTTCTCTTGAGTGTCTCATTTCTGATTCTTTCTGGACCAGAGCCAGAAGTCTTACAGGGAAAGCATCTCTACATGAGAATAAAAGCCCATTTTAAAAGGTTGGAATAGTCTGGGTCAGGTATATGATCTAAAGCCAAAAGCCTCTCTCCAGCAGCCTTACGTTATTTACACTTGATCACATGTCAAGACCATAAGTCAGATCTGCATAACTAACTTTCATTCTCTCTATTAGTTACAGAAATGACAGTAAAATAGCTCACTCATCCAGGATTATTCACTGGCTGTTGTCAGGTTAGCTGAAGCAAAAAAGAGTTAAAAAGCTCTTGCAGAGCTGAAACAAGGGCAAAGCAATGATTTTGGTGTAATTTATTTCTTTACAGAAAACTACAGTTTAGGATTGACCAACAGATTTTCCAAATTTACATTGAATTTAGAAAATAGTAAGCCCTAAGAAAAGGGGGGAAAAAATCCTAAATACGTCATTACAAAATGGAACAGTTCTTTTTCCGTTTCACTTGCACTAAGTTTGAGTTAAATAAAGTAAGTTTTCAAAGAATAAGAAAAATTCATTTGGCACCAAGTGTTGTAGCCCACTGAGAAAAGGGTTTTATTTTTTATTGTGAGTATAAAAGAAGATTTTTTTTAAATTAAATTGACTTCCTGTTATTTTTTCTGTTTGGCTGTTGACTTAAAAAAAAATATTTATGGTGCTCAAGGGACTTGGAGATCAAGATGTACTTACCATCCTCTTGATGGCTACACCTGCAGAACTGTCGGTTCTTCTGCCTTCTGAAAAATGGAAGAAAGCTCCTTGCTCCCATCTTTGTCTGCTCTCCTGACCAGTGCATTTGAAGAAAGTGATAAAAACTATATTTAACTGTTAATACTTGTAATGTTGTCTGATACTTCTTTCCCTTAATATTTTAAAAAGAATGTAAAATTCTATGTCTAAACATAGCTTTCTGTTATTTTGTAATGCTTTCCATTCACTTCTCTTTTCTCTATTTAACCAAGTTATCACCTGGATCACAGCAGAGGTACTGCTCACATCCTGAACCCTGTTGTGTTAAGCTCTGTGTGCAAATATAAAAGGCAAGTTCTTTCTTAAAGAATCTGTACTTGCAAGTATTTTTCAATTTGCTATCATAAATAGGGAGCTGGATTTCAGTGAAAGCAAAGTTTACTAAACACATACATACCTGCAGAATTGAGATGGGAAACAAATTGTTGTGGACAAGACATTTTAATAGTTAAGATTAAGACAACCTTGTTTTGCAGTGATCAGCTAACTCCTGTAAGAGAGCTGGGCTGTGCTTCTCTTTACCAAACATTTTAGTTATCTAAGAGAGTAATCACAAGAGTTCTCTCAGAAGTGAAACAGTCTCTTTTTATATCACAAGAGTGGACATACACTGTATCTTTTATAAATGACATTATTATCACTATAATTATTATTAAAGGTAGGTTTTGCAAGCTGATATATATAGAAATGAGCTTAGTATAGCTCTTTGTTCAGTATAAGTCATTTGCCACAAGCCTTTATTTCCTACTGAGTTCCACAAGTTACTTCTGCATCCTAATTCCACACTAACCAACCTGTGTAACACTGCACAATCACGGAATCACACATCACAAAATAATTTAGGTCGGAAGAGACCTCCGGAGGTCATCTAATCCAACTCCTTTCTCTTAAGTAGGGTCAAATAGATCAAATTGCTCAGGGCTGTGTTCATTTGAGCCCTGAACACTTTCAAAGATAAAGGGTTCACAGCCTCTCTGGGCAACCTGTGTGACCACCCTCATGGTGATATTATTTTCCTAATATCCAACATTGATTTCCCTGTGTTGCAACTCACGTCTGTTGTGCCTCATTCTCTCACTGTGCACCTCCAAGAAGAGCCTGGCTACATGTCTACATGAAGTACTGGAAGACAGCAGTGAGGTCTCCCTTTTGCCTTCTCTTCTGAAGGCTGAACAAGCCCTTTTCCCCCAGCCACAACCTGTACGTCCTTTCTCTAACCCCCTTCCATCTTGGTGGCATCCAATGGACTCACTCCAATTAGCTGGAGTCTTTCTTGTCCTGGAGAACTCAGACACAGCACTCCAGATGGGGTCTCAAAAGTGCCAAATAGAGCAGAACAATGACTTTCCTCAGCCTGCTGGCTACAGTCTTACTTATGCTGCCCAGGATGTCAGCGGCCTTCTGTGCTGCTAGGGCACATTGCTGGCTCATGTTCAATTTATTGTCTACCAGGACTTCCAGGTCCCTTTCTGCAAAGCTAGCCAGTTGGTCCCCAGTCTGAATTGGTGCATGGGCTTATTCCTTCCCAGATGCAAGGCTTAGAATTTCCTTTTGTTTAACTCATGAGGTTGTTGTCAGTCCATTTCTCCAACATGTCAAGATCCTCTTAACAGCAGCCTTACTCTCCAGCATATCTACCACTGTCCCCAGTTTGGTAAAATGTGTGAACTTGTTGAGCGTGCACTCCGTCCCATCATCCACGTTACAGATGTCAAAAATAACATTGAACAGTACACATTATACCTATATATACATATATATTGTTACAATATAGGTACATATATTGTTTAACACACTTGCCCTTCTCAGTTATCAGCAGACTATGGTTAAACTATGACTCTCTTAGCAGAAGGGTTCACACATGTGTCTGCCATCATTATTGGCATTTCTGGAGAACTCAGATGAAGGGAAACTTTGTTGAATTCAGTTAAAGAAAATTATTCTATCAGGATTTGAGGGGATAGAAGACCAGTCAGTATAAACCATGTTTTGCCTTATTGTTGTTTTCTCAGAGTTTAGCCTGGCCATGCACATAAATCTCTTCTAGGATAAATCGTACACAAGAAGTGTTTTTTTTATCTTCACCACAGTGGATGGGAAAAAGTCCTTTTACGTATAACTTGCTTTAGGAAACCTTTAGGCTTCATGCATTGAAATCTCTAACATGTGCATTCTTCCTCCTTCACCTACCTTCTTTGCCAAAGACATCAGGCTTTAGGTGATCAGGGGGAAGCTCCAAACACTCTAGTTCTTCATACTGTTCTTCCACAGCTGCAGATGGTCTATAAACTAATAAATGCACCATACAAATCTATTATTCAAAGAATCATAGAATCATAGAATCATTAAGGTTGGAAGAGACCTCTAAGATCATCGAGTCTAACCGGCAACCCAACACCACTGTGCCCACTAAACCATGTCCCTAAGCGCCTCATCTACACATCTTTTAAATACCTCCAGGGATGGGGACTCAACCACTTCCCTGGGCAGCCTGTTCCAATGT
>NW_008795303.1:301381-317443 GCF_000699145.1 Aptenodytes forsteri
CTCATACAGTTGGCCTCGGCCCATCGATCCAGCCTGTCCAGGTCCCTCTGCAGAGCCTTCCTACCCTCGAGCAGATCAACACTCCCGCCCAGCTTGGTGTCATCTGCAAACTTACTGAGGGTACTCTTGATCCCCTCATCCAGATCATTGATGAAGATGTTGAACAAGACCGGCCGCAAAACTGAGCCCTGGGGAACACCGCTCGTGACCGGCCGCCAACTGGATGTAACTCCATTCACCACAACTCTCTGGGCCCAGCCGTCCAGCTATTTTTTTACCCAGCAAAGAGTGCACCTGTCTAAGCCAGGTCTATTCCTTTCAGAAGAGGATGCACCATATATTGTGTCTTGCAAAGAAGACATTTCTTCCTCAGAATAGGAAGGACTTTATGACTTATCTCTGGTACTACAACTTTGGGATTTCCAGTGGACATCCAAAAAATTTTCTTTCTGTGAGGCATACAGTTGATCCTTCAGGCAGTCTGAATATTTCCTCTTAGTACATATGCCCGCTGTACATTCTTTGCACCACATTCTGCAGTGATAAAATGTATTTCTATTACCTTGTGAATCCTCTTTGCAAGGCCTGCCCACCTTTCCTCATCACTGTGGTTTGTGCTGCATGGTCACTTAGCTATAGGCAGTCAGGCTGAGCTCTACCCTGCTCTCTCTCCAACAATCTTAGCACCACTGATGCCCTGAGTCCAAATCATGGCTGGCTGTCAGCATGGGACACTAAGGCCAAAGACATCTTGGTGAGAAGTCTTGTTCACTTACCTTCATGTCCAAATAAAACCTCTTCCTGAGACGTGTGCTAACAAAAAATGGTCACAGCAATTTCTCCGGGAATGCAAACAAAAGGGGTACGAGTGTGACAGGATGAATCGTGACTTAGGTTTCACAGAATCGGCAGGAAGTTGGCTGTGTTTTAGTATTTACTTACACAATTGCTCTGCTTGCTATAGTCACTCAAGGTCTAGGAGAGAATGGGCTTTTATGCTTGTTGTCTCACTCTCTGAATTATAGTTGGGTCAGTAATGCCATGTTGACTGTGGCAGGTTATGCTGAGACCAAAATGTCATTTGCAACCACATAGCCAGGAAATCTGTCCTAGGGATCAGAGTTTAGTTCAAGAAGCCACTGAATTTCTCCACTCTTTGCTTTCATTCCTGTGCAGCAGATTAATTTGAAGAGTGATGGTGATGCTTTGATAAGAATAATTGTTTATTATTATTGTACCTTGAAACAACAGAATGTAAACTAACAAGTGATGTCAGCATGTGTAGCAGAGAAAAAATAGTCTATGAGAACATACCCTTTCTTGCATATAATGACATGTTTTTGCTGCAGAAAGTCCCTAAGGCTGATTTCTTACTTGCAGTTTCAAAACATCATCATTAGCAAGTCACTGGGGAATAAAACTCTTCCGTGAATCCATTTATGTCTTTACTGAAAACCCCACTTTTCTATGTGAAGAACAACAACAGCAGTCACTTTCAGTTTTTCCCTCACAGCTTTTGATGTGGGCCAGAAGACCATTTCAGGTAATATGCATAACATATCCTGCTAATCTATGCTGGTTTACTAGTTACCACAAAGGAATGAGCCAAACATAAAATCCATTGTTATCCTCATGACTGGTTATATGTTATCTTTACTACTGTAAGGCTTTTTGTTTAAATTTGAATTTTGTTGCCTTGACAGATATTTTGAGCTTATACTGAATTAGAAGATGCATATTTACTAAATAATTCATCGGTGAGGCAGGAAGATAATTTGGCAAGGTTCTTTTCCCCCCTCAGGCTTATAAATTCCAGAATTATTTTGCCCCACCTATTTGGCACATATTTTCTTTTATTTCTTTTTTCTTCTTTTTTTTTTTTCTGAAGAGCAGGAATAACAAGATTAACCCTGAAAAACATAAAAACAAAAACCAAGGGAAATGCTGTGGCTTTTTTTTTTCCCCTAATCCTTTAATTGGGGCCCAATCCTAACTCCTTGAAACATTTTACTCAGTTCAGCTAGTTCTGGATCAGGCCCATATACAAGATTGCTTCTGTTCCTCGGCATGTTTCAGCTGACAGCCAGGACTGCAGAAGAATGCATGAGAGAACCCTCTGTCCTTGGCATAAACTGGCTGGGGTGTTAATCATTTCTCACTGACTGACATTTTTTTATGCCTTCTGACTTTCCAGGTCATCTGTTTCTCTCTTCCTGGTGCTCTCAGACACACCGCGTTCTGGTTGCTTCAGGGACTCCAGCCGCTCTCTGTAGTGTTTCGTGTCTTAACAGCTTCCCAGTAGCCGGTACCTACCTGGAAAACAGGGCTCTGACAGCCTTTGAATGGCTCCAGTTTGTGCAGCTGCACTGCACTGGGAGAAGCAAAGAATATATTTCATTTAAAAGTGAAAGAAAGGTTAGTTCAGTAACGTGATCTGTTGCAAAACCTCTCTCTCCTCTGAGGGCAGTCAGGTAAAATCCATTACACAAAGAATTTCATAGATTCTTTTTTCTAAGGTTGTCCGTAACAATGCAGCCCATTGTTTACATTTTAATTAACTTCTGTTTCACTGATTTTTAAATAAGATTAATTAACCTAATGCTTTCAGCTGAATTATTGTGAGCTGAACCTATTCAAGACCTACTTGAGATCTTCAAAGACTAGCACGGCTTGTTTATGTACAGGAAGTCAAATTAGCGATACCTTTATAGTAATTTAGTAGCTCATGGACAGTGCAGCGATGAGAAGTATTTCTCGGACAATCTGTCCTCAGCAGCCTCTGGTCTTAAAGGAGTTTTCTTCTTTACCTTTGTACTATGTACAACTGCCCCAGCTACCTAGAAAATAAGGAAAGGGATGTTACTTGTGCAATACAGTAAAAGGTCAACATCGAAAAAACAGAAGTATTCATCTGCTTGTGCCAAAAACAAAGAGCACACCTGGCCTTGAAGTCACTTCAATGAAAATAAAAGCAGAGAAGATATGCTGAGTGCCAGTGTCTTGTACTTACTACCCTCTCATCTGTGATTTCAATGCCAAAATCTTAACTCTGATCAAGAATCTTGTTACTTTTACACTATGCTTTTCAAATATAGTTTTCAATACAGTTACTAGCAAACGTGCAACAAATGTATGTAGAACGGGGAGCATGCTGTGTAACTGTGCCTCTCTGAGAACCACATTGCACACCTGAAAGGAAGTGTATGATTGACTTATTTATAGGAAAGATAAGTATATATAAAATATGTCTGCATTCATGAATCCCTGATATGAATCAGTATGGTTTCTTGATGGTATACATGTAGAGCCCTAGACCTTTGGCTAGGACTACAAAGCATATTACACAACATAGGAAACATGTGAAAAGGGAGTTTCAGGCCAAATTTGCAATGTGCCACTCCCAAACTAGTGACGTGCTGATCTGATCTTCCAACATAAGTTGTTTGCTTTAAATTATCCTTCCTGTCAGTAGCATAAAAGTGCTGCGACAGCAGCTAGGAATTGGCAGGAAGAAAGGAAATTCCCAGCTGTGCCATCTTTTTTCTAGCCACAGTCCCTATGTGTACATTACCTTTTTGCCTGGCTTATTCACTATCTTCTCCTGATCCTCAGACCCTTCCTGTCTCTTTCAATTTTTTTTCTTGTTTTTGGCATGTATTTTTCTTAACTGACTGTCCGTATAATCCATCAGGAGAAGAACTAAAGCAACCAAGGGTTGATCAACCTTTGCCCCATCGCCCAGAGAGCTCCCAGAGAAAAACCCATCCCTTTCCAACAAGATTTCTTGCCCAGCCTCGCAGGCTCTTGACACTTTCCATACACTCATAGGCAAATCTGAAGAATATTTTGGCATCCATTCCCACATAGCAGTGATGAGTTCACACAGGTAGTTACTAGACTGAACATTGAGGACATAAGAAATTCTTTCCAACTCTGATGGAAGTTGCAGTCTCATGTCCATTCTACCCAGGAAATGACCTACTGAAATTTATTAATGTTGCAAAAAGTTTAATTTTTCATCACAACCTTAAACAATAAGACAGACAACCACGCGGCTTAACAAGCCCTATGGCTTGTTAATTGTCTGGTGACCTCAGACAGTAATACCTTGTCCCCTTGCACTCTTCTCTTTCACAAATCAAAAGCATCCCCACAGTTCACTGATGCATTTTGACAAATAAGTAAAAAGCTAGATAGGACTGCCTGTGGTACCAAAACCATCCTGAATCTGTCAGTAGCATGAGAAATAAAGAAAACCTTTTACTTACCTGTCATCACATCACAAAACCATTCCAATGAACCAACTAGTCTCATGGGCACATTATAAATTTCAGTCCTTGTCACTCTTTGGTCTGGTTTGGAAAGGACTTCCCCAATCATCATCATAATAATAATAAAAAAAAGGCTAAGCAATCCCAGACGACTTTATCCAACAAGCTACTCTGGAGCTTAACATCTAATAGCTTGATCACTGAAGGCCAAAAAGCCTTAGAAAATACTGAAGTCACTATGCCAAGTAGAATAACATGCTTTTGTTCATGAATAAACAGGAAAGCCCATGTTTGCTTACTACTTGGCGATATTATGGCCACAAAATACCTCTGTGGTCATCTAGCCTGATTTTCTCCTTAACGGATGCCATATGTCTTCCCATTTTTATGACTAACTTCATTTCTAATAGTTGTATTTGAGTTAGACTCTATTGCTTAAAAGAGGTCATTCCATGAGTACCAGAATGGATGAAACAGGTTTCCTGTGACTCTGAGCCTCCTGGCTGATTGACTGATTCGTTAGGTACCTTTAACACATTTGAACTCTGATGAGAGTTTCTCTCTTAAGAATGCACTCTGTTTAAAGTGATAATCACAGTAGGAATCAAGTGTTAGAAACCCAGACTAAATACATTCACTCCAGACTTATCATTCACAGTTTTAGCAGTGAGAGAAATTAACAACCATGTGGATTCTTTGGGGGTAAAAATATGTGGACACACACTGCCATGTCATGGCACATCTCTTTCAGGCTGCTTTCTTTTCATATAATTTGTAGAAATGGTTGTTGTCTGTGAGAACACTGCCTTCCTGTCAAATGGAGAGAAATTAGCCAATAGGTTCAAAACTGGTTAGGGACACCCCTGCAAACAGAAAAACACAATTAGCATGATCACATAAATATCATTTCTACATCAGATCAAGTATAGATATCTCCAGCCTTGATTTAAAACAATGTTTCCTGCACTGGAGAATTCATCACAATGCCAGCTAAATTTCTCTGAAGGTTAATTCATCTCACTGCTAAAGACATGAACCTGAAGACTAAACAGAATTTGGTTTGCTTCACTTTTTACCACCTGATTCATACTGTATGAATGTTACTCTGAATTGTTATCATCAGATCTGTTTTTCACAATTTAGGTATGTAAAAGACTATGAGCAAGCCATCATGACGGGCTATATCCAGTAAGCGGAATAGGTTGCGCTTCTTGAATTGTTCTATAAACCTCTAATCTTTCTTGTGGCTTTTGCCTCTCCAATTTTTCAATATGCTTCTTGAAGACTAGACACCAGAACTGAGCTCTACATCCCAACATCAATCACATCAGAGCCAGCTGTAGAAACAAAAAAGTTGTCCCCTCCTGACTCTTTTTCTAATGATGCACACATTAGCACATAGCTGTTTTGGCCATGGTTTCATTTATTTAGATGACCATGACCCTCAAGTCTTTTAGAGTCCCTTCTTTACAAAATACAGCTGCTTCTTTTCTATAAGGGCTGTTATTCTATGTTTTGAGATATATAACATTACAGCTGGTCATGTTAAAGGCCATATTATTTGCTTGTGCTTGATTTACTAAGTGATACAATAAGCCTGTATCAGGGTAAGATCCATTTCACCTACCTTCAACCACCCCAAAGTCTGGCCTTTCATTTATGCTAGCCACATAGGTTTCTTTTTGAGCCATTGGAAAGTTATAGGTACTTCCAGAGGACACTTCCTCACATCTGTTTTAGATAATGACATGGGATGGATTGTCCCCTGGAGGTGCCGATAACTCTCCTTTTACTCTATAGGACTGTACAACAAGCATAGATTACACACCTGACGTTATGGCTGCTAATGATGGGGCATAAGACAAGTCCCATCCCCAGTGATATCTCAGCACCATTACTTAGCTCTACCCTGATCTTTATGCACTTTCCATCTGTTTTTTTAAGAGTGGGTTTAGATCTTTATTCAAGCTACAAGTATGAGTTTTGAAATGAAAGAAGGCCAAGGACTTATCTCTACAGCATTCTGCAGAGATAAACACATACATTAATGATGATTTGCCTGTTTCCAATTACATTTTAAAACCTACCTGTTAACTTAATGAACTGTTTTATCTTTTTCTCATTTTTTTTCCATTAAAACACTGTGTGACATCAAATCAAATTCCTTGTAGAATAAAAATGTCTTATAATAGCCCTGATGTTTGACCAGGTATCCATAAACTCATTGTGATTGGCACATGCTACAGGTTTTCCTTTCTGGAGTCCCATTCTACTTATTCTTGGGATCAGTGTCAGGCCAGTACATTTAGAAATACCTGATACAATAATAAATTTTCATCCATTCCTCTGAAACTTCCTTATTGTTACAAGACTTATGAAAAATCAGTAGTAACAGTTCAGACAGCTCTCTTTAAACAGTTAGATATTTCAAAATGTCTAATTTCAGTTTCTGTAGTTTAACATTTTCATCAGTCATTAAAGAAAATAAAATCATCCACATATGATAGGATGTCTCCTGTTTTAGTCAATAGAGAATAGATACATTTAATATTTTTTTTTTCCTTTTTACTAACATCTCTGACATTTTTATCTATAAATAAATATAATTATTGTGTAATTTTCTATTTTTAAAAGGCTTTAAAAGCTCCTACTTTTTTCTTTCCAGTTTAGAAAAATTTGTCTCTGAAATCTGCTATTCATAGATTTTCTCATGTCCTTTTGCTCCTTTTCTTAATTTTCTCAAACTCTTCCTTTTTAGTTTATATCCTTTCTCCTTCTTCATTATTAATGTTCCTATCATAATGAATCAGAAACCTACCTCAGACAAGCACCTTAAAAAATGCAACAATCCACCCAGTCTTCACTAACCCAATGTACTGCAGAAGACCCTTCCAGCTGTCCCATTCCTGACCTACAGGCACCCATAGTCTTTGGCTCCCAGATACTGTAGCAAAGTTCTGCAGCTTGTGGTATCTGCTACTGTGCTGGATACTTTGCTATTAAGATCCAGAATGGTGCGCAGTTCCTTCTTTCCTGGAAAAAAATGTGGGTTTAGCTTGTCCTCAATGTAACTGGTTTTTAATGCCAAAAATATCAAAGCAGATACAGATACCCTAAGACCTTTTAAACTTTCTTGCTTAGTTACAGTAAGATGGCAATGATCTCATAGTATTGCATGCTAGATTTTTGAGGTTCAGAAAACCACACTCCCATTTTGATCTCTGTACAGGTTTTTGAACCTAAATAACATCCTGAATAGTTTCAGTTCCAGAGAAGAAAGTATCATGAAGTTCCTAAATCTTAGGCTTGAATGGAATGAATTGGGAAATTTGAGGAACTTGGATGTGATGAGCAGAAGTGGAATAAGAAAAATATTTGCCTAGAAGTATTAGGTGTTCAAGTCTAGGGAATCTGGAGTTGTATAATGTAAATTATGAGAAAAGGCAGAGAAATAGAATATTCCTTTTAAACATTTTAAGCTGCAACTCTTTTTTTAATAGAAACAAATCACTTTTTGATTTTCTATGAAATCCCCTTGCACATAGCTCAGAACCTAGCACCAGGAAAAACAGCGAAGTGGACAGGTTTCCCAGAAGAAAAGACTGAAATGAAGCAGAATTGGAAGATTTACTGTGCTCAAAGTAGTTTCTATACTGAATGTTTTCCAGATCCAGTATTCTGGAGTAGTAAAGTTATCTGAAATTATATCCAGTAAAATGGGATTAAAGGTTAGATAAAATATATATTTGCTATGCAACAACACAAACATTTCTCTAAGCTTGGCTATAAAGTTAAAGCTTGTACTATATTCTGAAGCTGCGCTTTCTTGGATGTCTTGTCTGAACCATGAAAAGTATGTATAACTGTGGTCTGTAAATCAGCATTGTAATGCTCTACCCCAGGCCACTTACCGTTGTCCACCTGAGCACAGCACCACTGCCCCAGCTGTAGAAGCTATGGACCTCAAAACGCTTTATGTACAGCAGCAAAGCAAGTCAACATGTCTCTTTGTGAAGCAGGTATGTTACTGTTAGTATGAAAACATAAAAGTACCAAAAATTCAGAAATCAATACGGTCTGACCTGAAACTGTTCTGAAAAGGAAAGTTTTTGGCAGCAAAGAAATTTGAAGAATCTTGGTTCGAGCTGACTAATTTTTATTTATTTATTATGGCTTGATCACTAAACTGAAAATAAAAAAATTACCTATTCACCTAGATCAACACCTGAGTCTGAGACAGATCCAGAAGAGGCAGGAAGAGCCCCCAGCCTGCCCCAGCCCTTCTTTCCTAGCTCCTTAATATTTTTGCCTCTTGGTGAAACAGAAAAGAAAGCAAAGGAGCTACTGGGAAGAAAGCAAAGTCATGAACAGCTCGGCCAGAGGAATTCACTTATGAGGAAACATTACAAGTAGATAGCTTGACTGAATGGTGGATTGGAGGTGAAATAAAATTTACAAATATTTGAAGTGAACGATCTCAAAGAACAAAAGAGATAATTTAAAGTAACATAATCTACTGTGGGAAGAAAAAAAAAACAGATTTATGTACAGCAGCAAAGCAAGTCAACATGTCTCTTTGTGAAGCAGGTATGTTACTGTTAGTATGAAAACATAAAAGTACCAAAAATTCAGAAATCAATACGGTCTGACCTGAAACTGTTCTGAAAAGGAAAGTTTTTGGCAGCAAAGAAATTTGAAGAATCTTGGTTCGAGCTGACTAATTTTTATTTATTTATTATGGCTTGATCACTAAACTGAAAATAAAAAAAATTACTATTCACCTAGATCAACACCTGAGTCTGAGACAGATCCAGAAGAGGCAGGAAGAGCCCCCAGCCTGCCCCAGCCCTTCTTTCCTAGCTCCTTAATATTTTTGCCTCTTGGTGAAACAGAAAAGAAAGCAAAGGAGCTACTGGGAAGAAAGCAAAGTCATGAACAGCTCGGCCAGAGGAATTCACTTATGAGGAAACATTACAAGTAGATAGCTTGACTGAATGGTGGATTGGAGGTGAAATAAAATTTACAAATATTTGAAGTGAACGATCTCAAAGAACAAAAGAGATAATTTAAAGTAACATAATCTACTGTGGGAAGAAAAAAAAACAGAACAGACATAATAAGATATACAGCAGCTCAAAACGTCCATTGCATGAAACGAGTAGGGAAAAGTAACACTTGTTTTTACACTGGTTCTGGTGAATTATTGTGAGGTTAGTTATTTTCTGATGAATTTCTGGCATGGAAAATTCATGGTAATCAGCCATCAGCATACAGAGATCCATGAGGGGTAGCAGACTTAACCTCCTAAATAGTTTTAGAAAAACACTTGATAAGTTCATGAAGAGAAAATATAACATGGTTGTGAATCATGCCTGTTAACAATGTACATAACCAAAAATACTTTGAATTATTGAAAGGACTCATTGCCTCCTCTCTGCCTTAGCAGATATTTATAAAATACTTTTTTACTTGCATCTAAGTGCTGAGAAAAATTAGGAAAAGTAAAATAAAAAGGGATGAGTATTTTCTTTTATCATCCCTTTAGTTACAGATAGATGTTGATCAGCACACCCACCTTTTTTTTCTTTTTCTTTTTGCCTGTTTTTGTTTAGATACTCATATTGTATCTTTACTGAGATAAGAATTTTCCCAGTGAGGAAATCAATAGGATCTTGCTATTTAAGTGGGGTCAGAATTTTCCCCACTCTATTTTCAGTGCAGTTCCTGGTCCATCTGACTACAGCAAAGAGCTTGATAACTGGAGTCAAACCATGGAGAAATCTGTCCTTTGGCAGTCGAGAATCTACCTGCAGGTCTGTCTGGCTGCGGGATGCTCTGGGTGCTCCAGTGAGTCATCAAGAGGTCTGTGATGCACACAGATGTGTGACGGGACTGCAGGGGAGACCATGGCTTTGAATCCTGTTCTATGAAGTAGAATCAGTGGCATGTACAATGTACAAAGGTGTTTATTGACTAATTCCTTCAGGAATAAGGATCACCATGACAGGAAGAACAATGATTTCTGTATTGGAACTGACTTACAGATCTGCTGGTTCAGTATCATCTCTCCAACCGTGAGCAACACTGACAGGAGACGAGAAGTACTCCTGTAAGCAAAGGGGATAGTATGTCTCCCACAAATGTCCTGTTCCAATTTTAAAGATCTGCCAGTACTCTGACACATACGGTTGATATTCCTTCCAAAGTGTTGTTATATTAACTAGTTATCTAATATACAGTTTTCAGAAAGCAGGACACCTCTTCCTGCCAGTGCAGTAGGTTCCATAGACCCAATTCCCTGCAAAAATGCATTCACTTTTAGAGCTTTGATTTGGCCCCAGCAAGCTTCATTGCACGTTCCCTTGGTCAGGTGCTGCAAGCTGGAGAAAACCAGAAGCTCCAAGCCTGCCTTCTCTGTATGACTCATACAAATTGGATTTTATCCTCTTGGTTATATTATTACTGGGATACTCAATCCAGAGGACTATGTAGGAAAAGTCCTATCCACAACTCATCCGAAACAGTTCCACTGGAAGTAGCTTCCCTGGAGGAAGGGGTGCAATAGGAGACTTAGGAGAGGACATGGAAGTTAACTTTTCAATTATCCACAGATTTATGCAGTAGATGGCCATGATGTCCATGTAGTCTTAATTTCTGTATAACACAGTCCTTTCAATTTCCTCCAATAACTCCTACAGCAGCCTCACAGTTTCTAGCTAGGAAAGAAAGATCTATATGAAGAATACTCAGTCCTGACTTTTGGTGCTGCTTTGCCACCACTCAAGACATCTCATAACTTCAGTAATGAGAAAGAAAGTTACATAATGGCAGAAATGTAAACATGGAAAACAAGTTAGTATTTCTAATTCTTTTATACCAGCTCTTGAAATGTTGCTGATTAAAACAATAGACTCGGCTGAACAAAAATAATAACAGATGTACTGTAAGTGTTCCCACTCCTGAACACCTTGGAAGGTTTCAGGTCACCTTTATTAAAAATGATCCCTATCTTAAGCAGTTTTGACACATATTCTTAGCCTTGGTGGTAAGCAAATAAGTAAGTCCTTTGAAGCATTCTGAAGCAGGCAAGCAAGGATCTGCCATGTAGGGCTCTTTTGACCTTATATTTTTGCACAAATTTCTCCAACTTAGTTAAAGTCATGAGGATTTTTCAAGTGATACTTCATGGAAATGACATTTTAAAGCAACAACCTGTCTGCCTGGGCATGTGTGTGTATAAAATGGAAGACAGCACTTACATATTCAAAACTCAAGTGATACAATTGGAAGTAAACTGGAGGTGACAGTACCCTCAAATAACTATAAAAGTTTTCTCTAGTGACTAGATTGGAATATATTTTCAACAGAGATATAGTTCCTTACTTCTTCATCATTTTCCTTATTATTACTAAACCACTAAATGAGTAAACAATCTTTTCTAATTCAGTATATTGTTGAATTCAGCATAGATAGGCATTCCCACTATTGCAATATGACATGGTGCACATGATGAAAGCCATCTGCTTCCAAAGGTTTACGGTTCAGAATTTCACTCGCTATGTTATGCAATGGTTCCAATTACAAACGCTGACATTCATGTGCCAGTGGCATAAAAAGCATGAAAAGTCAGTCTTACCAGATCTGTTCAGAAACAGGTTCATCATAACTTCCCAGATATTTGCAGACAACCCCAAAACCACAGCTGGCCACATTCTAGGCCACCCAAGACATTTCCACACCACCAGCTGGCATTTGTATGTCCTAAGGCATTGATTTTTAACTGTGGCTTTACATTTCTGTTAACCTACATGAAGTTTTAGAAAAAAAAGCTTTGTTGAGGGTAAATCCTAAGGATCAAAATAAAATAATACAGATGGAGTAAGTAAGTATATGCAAGGTAATGGCAACAGAAAGGCAGTATTTTGTTTAATAAATGCATATACAATAAAAAGTTTTAATGATAAAAAAACTATCAGAAAGTACAATAGATAGGTACATGGTTAGAGAACTAGCAGGGTCTACTTACAATGATTTGGCATTCAGCTCAGTAGGATGGTTCTTATGTTCTTGTATGTAATAAATCTGAAAAAATTTAAGGACAATCCACCTAAAATGTGTACTTTCTGGGACTATGTAAACATATCCCTTTTACCCCTTCTTATGTTCCATCTTCCTTAATATTCCTGTTTTCTTGCCCCGCTTCTTCTTTCTTCTTGGCTTCATTAGGCCGAGTTCCTCGAGTCTGGATTCTTCTTTTTAGTTATAGAACAAGTAAGACAAATTGGGTTGTGATCTTGACTTCCAACAACAGGTGTTATCATAGCATAAACTTTCCTGGTCAGTAGCAGATTAGCATCCCTCATCCCTCACCCTTGCAGGGCACATGATGAGGTGTTCTGTGGGAAACACAAAGGGTGAAGAAAAGCCACACTTCTTCCCACTGTTCTCTGGGTTAGCATGCAACCCAGCGCACTCTCTAAATTCCCTTTATAGCAGCTCTGTGGATTAAATAGCTATGGATTTATTTTATAATCCAAGGTTTCTACTGAGAGGTTTCTGGCTTTTTCTTTAAAAGCCAAAGGTTGCTGGTGAGGTGAACCCAAGTCTCATTCTAAGGCTTGCTTTTGATGTGTATGGAGAATCAGTAATGTATAGTGAACAGTACCATACCAAAATACACAGAAAGGCAGAATCCTAATTCACATCTAAATTTAAGCACTTAGATTAGGCAGACAGGGTCTTGCTTCAGAGGCATTCACATCATTTACCTCTCTCCGTCAGCTGAGGAAGGAAAACTGGGCTCTTATCTGGGCAGAACTGTCTCACTAAGGGCCTACAATTCAGCCTCAAGTTAAGCACCATACTTATGGAGACTGGACCCCATCCAAAATCACTTCAGTTAGTCAGGAACAGACAGCTCTAAATTAGCTTCAGGTATCACTGATAAATGCAAAATAAAGCACATCAGAGGAAAAAAGTGAAACTACTCTTACAAGGCATTAGAATCTGTATAATGGCTCAGTTCAGTAGGGAAAAGTAGGTACCACTGCAGACAGCACACTAACAGCATGCTCATGGTCCAAAAGAAAATCTAACAGCATTCAGATGCTGTAAAAGCATAGAGGAGAGGATGGAAACAGCATGGAAAACATCATAATGCCTTTAAGTATAAAAATGGTAGAGCATACTTCAGATACTTCTTGCAGCACCAGACGCTGTGTCCCATAAAACAATAAGACAGACTTGGTGAGAGTTCACAGAAAAATGACAGAAATGGAAATGTGGTCATATGAAGAGAAATTGGAAAGACAGAGGTTTTTCCCCTTGTAAAAGGATGAATGAGAGGCAAAGTGAAAACATTTTACAAATTAATTTTATCATATAAAATAGCACAGGGAAAGCAGATCAGGGGCTTCCACTCTGGCTCTGGAAGGAAGAACAACAAGGCATTCACTGAAATTAAAAGGTGGGCAAGTCAAAACTGATAAAAGGAAATACCTTTTTATATTACGTGTAATTAAATTGTGGAACTCCTTGCCAAAGGAAGTTGTTGAGACCAAAAACTTAACCAGATTCATCAAGAGATTGGTTATTATATCAATATCATGGATATCCAGAGTTATCATAATTAAAGAAAATAAAACTTTTGGAAGAGATATTAAACCTAGTGCTTCAGGGTTTAAGCTAAATTCTGACAATTAGTGAGTAGGATCAGGAGATCTTTGTGGAGGCAGATTATTCTGCCTCTGCCTCCTGCAGGGTTCTTCTGTCATTCTTTGTAGCATCTGGTACTGGTTATATCAGACAGAGTAACAGACAAAATGGCTCTCCAGTCTGACTTAGTCAAGGATTCCTCTATACTTACACTCCTTTGTAAGGAAGCTCTACCCAAAAGTGGGTGTGCATACGTGTCTTAAACCCTTGTGTGAAGGCACAGGATGGGACCACAATTTGGGCCTCAGTCACGTGTGAAGGATACGTAAACACATGATTCCATGCTTGCAGGGATTGATTGCTTTCCAGATTTTAGTTTGAGGTTTGCCCAGCACTTCAGGATTTGTTCTTCTGCACAAAGATGCAAAACAGTCTTGAGAGGTATGTAAAGGAGCTATATTTAACAGCAAGACAATCCAGATCATTTATCAACATGTTTGTGGCCCCAAAATAACAAAACCTGTAAAAAGAAAAATCAATACACAGGCTATTGTAAGAAACATGTTTTAAAGGAGGTCATTAAAAAGATGCCTCTTTTCCCTATTTCTTTTCATCTTGGTTTAGTTTTGCTGAATCTCAACACAAAGTCTGATCCCCATCCTGGTATGGGGGTCTTTGAGCCTGGGCACTCATATAGACCAACCATGAAGTGAGCAACTCATCAACTTCCTTCCCCAGACAGATATCCTATCCACTACGTGCAGGGTAAATTTAAAAATCATCAGCAGTGAACTCCTCTAATCTAGGGCTGGCAACAGGGAGATGCTATTAGCAAAGTTTGAGAAGACATCCTACAGTGGATTGTCAATCAATGGGAAAAGACATCTTTTGTATTATTTGCATAGTACAAAATGGGGAGGAAAAAACTTTTGGAATTAATCCAGACATAATTTTTACCTCTTTTTGAACCAACAATAATTGACCTAGTTTTACTCCAAACAGTAACTGACCATTACAAACACAGGAAGAGGTCTTTAAAAGCTGCCTTTTCATCTCACTCACCCACCAAAGCACTTTCTTTCTTTGGAGAATTAAATTGCCTCAGTATAAAGAATTCATACTAGCTTTAGTTTTAGAAATCTGATCCTACATTTTTTTCCCATGAAGAATAATTCGTTGATCTGTTATCTTTGGCACTTTTCCTAATCCTTACAAGCATTCATTATCTATTTTGTTTGGTTGGTTTTTAAGCTACATTTGGAGATATTATTGGCAAGTACTTGCAAATGTACAGTAGCCTAGGTAACCCCTTCTTTTGTGTTTACTTTCACCCACAGGGTTAGTTTAAGCTACCTCTGCCAGTGTGGGCGAAATTTAATAAAGTTCATAACTAGATCTTTACTCCATTTGACTATCCTCGAAAGTAATTCCTCTAAAAAGCAGTAACTGCAGATATAAATTGAAAGCATTACAAAGATTTTTAGCCTTTTAGCTGCTATTTTTGCCCTTGTCTGGGTGAATTTAAAGATATCATTCTTCTGCCAGCTCAGGCTTTTATCCTCAAGTGCAAATTTTTTCATTATTTCATTTTAAAAACATTCTAACAATGACAGCTAATTAGAAAATTTCTTCTGTCCCCTTGTAAAATATGCACTTTAAAAAAAAATTGGATCAAAAAGTCAGGTTTTCTACAGCTTTCTACAGCTCACCACCCTGGACTTCGGGAGAGTAGACTTTGGCCTCTTCAGGGATCTGCATGGTAGAGTGACATGGGACAAAGCTCTGGAGGGAAGAGGGGCCCAAGAAAGCTGGGTAATATTCAAGGACCACCTCCTCCAAGCTCAGGAGCGATGCATCCCAACAAAGAGGAAGTCAGGCAAAAATGCCAGGAGGCCTGCATGGATGAACAAGGAGCTCCTGGACAAACTCAAACACAAAAGGGAAGCCTACAGAGGTGGAAACAAGGACAGGTAGCCTGGGAGGAATACAGAGAAATTGTCTGAGCAGCCAGGGATCAGGTTAGGAAAGCTAAAGCCCTGACAGAATTAGGGACGCCAGGGACGTCAGGGGCAACAAGAAAAGATTCTATAGGCACATCGGGGATAAAAGGAAGACGAGGGAAAATGTGGGCCCTCTC
>NW_008795303.1:319485-323234 GCF_000699145.1 Aptenodytes forsteri
GGCTTGAGAGGTGGGCCCGTGCGAACCTCATGAAGTTCAACAAGACCAAGTGCAAGGTCCTGCACATGGGTCAGGACAATCCCAAGCACAAATACAGGCTGGACAGAGAATGGATTGAGAGCAGCCCTGAGGAGAAGGACTTGAGGGCGTTGGTTGATGAGAAGCTCAACATGACTCCTGCAAAGTACGGAAAGTACGTATCTTGGGCTGCATCAAAAGAAACATGGCCAGCTCAACATGACTCCTGCAAAGTACGGAAAGTACGCTGCAAAGTACGGAAAGTACGTATCTTGGGCTGCATCAAAAGAAACATGGCCAGCAGGTCAAGGGAGGTGATCCTGCCCCTCTACTCCGCTCTCATGAGACCCCACCTGGAGTACTGCATCCAGCTCTGGGGCCCCCAACATAAGAAGGACATGGACCTGTTGGAGTGAGTCCAGAGGAGGGCCATGAAGATGATCAGAGGGCTGGAGCACCTCTCCTATGAAGATAGGCTGACAGAATTGGGGTTGTTCAGCCTGGAGAAGAGAAGGTTCCGGGAAGACCTTATAGCAGCCTTCCAGTACCTAAAGAGGGCCTACAAGAAGGCTGGAGAAGGACTTTTTACAAGTGCATGTAGTGATAGGACACGGGGTAATGGCTTTAACCTGAAAGAGGGTAGATTTAGGTTATATCTAAGGAAGAAATTCTTCACTATGAGGGTGGTGAGGCACTGGAACAGGTTGCCCAGAGAAGTTGTGATGCCCCATCCCTGGAAGTGTTCAAGGCCAGGTTGGATGGGGTTTTGAGCAACCTGGTCTAGTGGAAGGTGCCTCCCATGGCAGGGAGGGGGGAACTGGCTGATCTTTAAGGTCCCTTCCAACCCAAACCATTCTATGATTCTATGATTCTATGAAATGACTCATAACCCACTGAATATAGGGGTATTTTTAATGGGAATGCTGACACAATCTCATCACCATCTAGCTCAGACAGTGTTACTCAGTTTCTTGTACATAAAACTCACTTAAATGCAGTGATGACAAGAGCTTGTTTTTTCACAAGCCCTATAAAATTCAGTTCAAACAAATACCTGTTATCAGGCTATTGAAGAAAAGAAGGGGGGAGGTGCGCGTTGTTTTAATGTTTTCCTTAGTTTTGAAGTGGTTGAATGGTTCATCAACCCACTGAGTAGTTTCCTTAGTCTTTTTCTTTTTAATTAATAGACTTGTGAACAACCACAACCGCCTTGTGGGACATCAGAAACACTAAACAGATGACTAACTTGCAGTGAGCAATCTATTCAATATAGCCAGCCTTAATCTGAGCCATACATGGTGAAAAATAAAAGTGTGGCAAGTATGCAGGTTATTGTATAGTTTTGTGTCTGCTTTAAGTTAAAACAAGTCCCTGGTGAGCTGAAAGTAACAATCATAAAACTGAGAGGAACATTTTAGTTTTATTGCCACCTGTTAGCATGATTTTGAGTCATGTTGGGGACATGCATTATCAGCCAGATTAGTGTCACAGTGCTGGTGCTGGTGGCAACCATGGCTGCAGAAAGGAACAGCCACCTCAAGTGACAGCTCCCTGGACTAGAGCAGGCATTAGTGCCTGATTACAGGAAAGATAGCACATGTTATCACTGTGCTGCTTCTCTCCTGTTTCTGGATAGGAACCATCTACTGGGGGTTCATTAGAAACCAGCCTCGAGGCAAGCCAGCTCTGTAAACTACAGCTGTCTAATTGGTTTTGCTTGTGTGCACTGTCTTTGCTTTTATAATGGGGAAAAGCAACACAGCCTTTCTAATTAGATTGTTAAACATAATAGCTGAATGGCACAGCAGTAAAGAATTTGCCCTACTCTTTGTAATTCCAAAATAAAGCACAGCAAAGATCCAGGATTTTTCCAGCCCATTTCCCCCATCATCATATCCAATGGTAATGAGACTGGGGTTTTTTTTCCTTAAAATAATGCAAACGATTGTAGGCCTTGCTAAAATCCAGAATAAATGTCAAAACAAAATTCCAGGGCCAAACACATCTCTCCCTTTATTCTGTTGTCTCTGCTTTCATTTGCTTCAAATGCTGAGGCTATGCACTAATTGGTATCTTTGTTGTCAGTGAACACAGGGAAAAAAATGTACAGGCTTGGAAGATGAACTCCCCTCTCTGCCTGGAGGTGGTCCCCCTCAATCAGGGCTGAAATGCGCTGGTACAGTGGGGAAAGCTCTAAAATCACCATTTGCTGCACCTGTTTTGTGTATTAAGAAAGGAATTTGGTCTGTCACTTCTGCACCTTTCATAGGCTCTAAATTGATTCAGAAGGAAAAAGAAAGCCCCATGAAGCCAGTTTTCTTCTCAGTGCCTTAGATTCAAAGTTCTTGCTTCTTTTATAGGTCCTTGCTGGTTCTCACATAAGGACTTCTCCATCAGCATGCTGAGCGTATGCTGACGGATGCAGAGAGGCCTCTGTTTCCATTTGCTTTCTGCAGAGTAATTCAATGCATATCCTCACAGACATGATGTGGATACTTGGAAGGATTCCTAATACAGTTGCAGCTTTTCCCTTTTTTAACAATCATACTCTCTTTTCCTTTTAGGAGTCTATCCTGGTGCAAAGAGATGTTGAGTCTCCTCAGGATAAACGGAGCAGTAGGCAAGTAATCAAATATCAAATAACTGTGCAATTTGTATTGATTCTAAGGTTTAAGTCACTCCTGACAACAGGCCAGTGAAATGTTAGCAAATTTTACCACAGTCTTCAAGTCATTCAGTGACTCTTCTGTCAGATACCCTTTCTGATACCCCAGTTAGAAAACGTGGAAAAGGGGAATGGTTTGATAGAATAACCAAAGATGAACTTCCCCATAAATGCTGTGTTTGAAAAGGTAAATTCTTCAGTAGTCATGCAAAATAGTCATTTATCTGGAATAGCACAGAAACTGATGTTTGAGGTGTATGAAAAATGTCACGAGAAATAGCAAACTATTCAATGTGCAACTGCAGTAAATAACAGCAACAGGAACCAGCTGTGCAACTTTCATGTGGGTGTCTCAAAGGAAAAAGAAAATGAGTAACAAAAGCCAAGTGCACTGCACTGAGCTAGTAGCAAGTATTGCTCTCTACTGCCTTAAGCCTTCTGAGTCAAAATGAATTTGATTTCTAAACAGTGGCACTTGCTTATATGTCAGGGTTGCACCTTGCTCTGCAGAACATCAGAACTAGAAGTCTGAAAGGAATAGGTTGAACCTCATCTTGCACAGTCTCTTTCTATTATGAAAGGTCACACATCCCTGTATTATCAGAAACACTCAAAGCAAATAAAACCAACTATTCATTTTGTTTTCACAATCAGACACTTTTTACTTTTATCTATAAACATGAGTTTATATCATACAACTCTTTCAGCTCTTAAGAAATTGTAATGTTTAGGTAATAACTGTAAATAGCAAATACTGAAAAACATTTTTGATTTTAACACTAGAGGATCCCAAAAAGCAAGTTCTTTTCTGTAAAAAATTATCTCTGAATATGGATATGACAACTTGTCCTGGCTTCAGCAGGGACAGAGTTAATTTCTTTCCTAGTAGCTGGTACAGTGCTGTGTTTTGGATTTAGGATGAGAACAAAGTTGATAACACACCGATGTTTTAGTTATTGCTAGGTAATGCTTACACTAGCCAAGGACTTTTCAGCCTCCCATGCTCTACCGACTGAGAAGGCTGGAGGTGCACAAGAAGCTGGGAGGGGGCACAGCCAGGACAGCT
>NW_008795303.1:323676-335443 GCF_000699145.1 Aptenodytes forsteri
CTGACACCCACCTCGCTACAACCTCCTTTCAGGTAGTTGTAGAGAGCGATGAGGTCCCCCCTCAGCCTCCTTTTCTCCAGACTAATTATTATTATTACATTATTATTATTGTTATTATTATGTTATTTCAATTATTAAACTGTTTTTATCTCAACCCATGAGTTTTTCTCACTTCTACTCTTCCAATTCTCTCTCCCCTACCACCGGGGCAGGGGAGGAGTGAGCAAGCGACTGTGTGGTGCTCGGTTGCCAACTGAGGTTAAACCACGACACAACTAGGTACTTCTAAGAAATTTACATTCATTCCTTGACTGACTTTCCCCTAGCTCATCCAGTTATGATGCAAACGTCATTTTAATAACTAGACTCAGGTCTATCACAGTTGTATTCACCATCTGAGATCTCACCAGAATGGCAACACCTGATACCAAAAATTAAGTTTCTAAGATCTCCATTCAAGACCTTCATCATAAAATGGGTTTGAAGAGACCTTGGGGGTCATTTGATGGATTTTGTTGTTACATGAGGTTGCTTATGACTTTTTGATGTCAAATTTTGAGTATCTCCAGGGATAGAGTTTTCACAATCTCTCTAGGCAACATGCGCCAGTGTTAGACAACCCTCATGGTGAAATTCTTTTTTCCTGATATCCAGTAGATATGTTCTTGTGTTGCAGTTTGTGTCTATTCCTTCTCATGCTATTGCTGTGCACCCCCAAGAGAAGACACCAATAAGATCTGTCCTTTGTCTTCTTCAGACTGAGCAAATCAAGCTTTCTCAGGCATTTCTTGTGCATTAACTACTTAGCAGCTAATCATCTCAGTAACCCTTGGTCATACGTTGGATTCATTGCAGTATGTTGGAGTTAGTCTTGTCTTGGAGAGCCCAAAATTGGACATAGGGCTTCAGATGTAGTCTCAGAAGTGCAGACCAAAGAACAGTCTATTCCCTCAGTTTGGAGACTCTGCTCTCACTATTCAAGTCATCCACCAGGACTCCTGTGTTTTCTCTGCAAAGCTGCCTTCACCCCAGCCTGTCCTGTTGCATGGGACTGTTCTATACCACATTGGAGGAAATTACATCTGCCTTTGTTGAACTTCATAAGCCTTCTATAAGCCTACTTCTCCAGTGTATTGAGATCTTAAGAGTGTGTTTCTTCCTTATTCTTGCCACCGCTTGTGATAGAGAAACTTGCCCTCCTACTACTGGTTGCCAAGGCTGCTGGCGAAAACCTTCTATTAAAAATAAGTGAAGAGTTTTCTCTTTAGAACCAGTTAGTATCTTTCAAGGAAGTTCAGTAAGACATTTGGCTAGGAAACTCTCACCTATCTGAAGCACAATTCCATAGGAAATAGTGAGGTAGGAACCAGGAGAAGCTGTGGTGTCTATATGCTGCACTTGGTCTGTAGGGCCTGGGAGGAATATGCTACTGGCACCATACTCAACGGGCACAGAGAGGGCAGGAAAATGAAAGCTTTTTTGTCGTGGTTTAACCCCAGCCGGCAACTAAGCGCCATGCAGCTGCTCGCTCACTCCCCTCCCCGGTGGGATGGGGGAGAGAATCAGAAGAGTAAAAGTGAGAAAACTTGTGGGCTGAGATAAGAACAGTTTAATAGGTAAAGCAAAAGCCACGCACGCAAGCAAAGCAAAACAAGAAATTCATTCACTACTTCCCATCGGCAGGCAGGTGTTCAGCCATCTCCAGGAAAGCAGGGCTCCATCATGCGTAATGGTTACTTGGGAAGACAAAACGCCATCACTCTGAACGTCCCCCCCTTCCTCCTTCTTTCCCCAGCTTTATATACTGAGCATGACGTCATATGGTGTGGAATATCCCTTTGGTCAGTTGGGGTCAGCTCTCCCAGCTGTGTCCCCTCCCAACTTCTTGTGCACCCCCAGCCTACTCGCTGGTGGGGTGGTGTGAGAAGCAGAAAAGGCCTTGACTCTGAGTAAGCACTGCTCAGCAATAATGAAAACATCCCTGGGTTATCAACACTGTTTCCAGCACAAATCCAAAACATAGCCCCCTACTAGCTGCTGTGAAGAAAACTAACTCTATCCCAGCCAAAACCAGCACATCTTCCCAAGCTGGCCGATCTTGAGACAGCTACAGCCTTGAAGCTGTACAAATGTGCATGAGCTATTAGACACTACTAGACAAGAGTAGAGAAGCAGGTGCCCACTTTCACCTGTTCAGGTGGATATTCCTCAAATGGAAGGAAAATGTGTTTGAAACCATTGGCTGCTACTGAAGAATTCTTGTTCATTGCCAAAGACTATCACAGTTTAGCAGTGAGAGCTTTTTCTCTGCAGAGTATAAAGCAGTCAGACCGAAGTTTTTCTTGTGGAAGATGAAATTGGTATAATAAATAAACAAATTTGTTCTGCTCGTTTACATTAGTTTATCACAAAATTTTAGTGAAAAGTACAAAAAGGAGAGAGAGAAAGAGAAGTTTTTTGGGACTGTTGGCTAGGACCTTCCAGCATCATGCTTTTTCATTAGAAAGTACCAGTTCTAAAAACCCAAGAATTTTGTGGCACCATATCTGTTTTTAAAAAACTTTGTGAAGAGATTTTCAATACTTAATGAGACAACAGGTGAGAGGTGACCTGATAATGTATTGAGCAAATATTTTTCCACAGGTAAGAGGCCCATCCAGAAGATACTACTCAGCCTTGATTCAGGTCCTTTCTTCCTGATCCAATGATATGAAGTGAAACAGGCCCAAAAGCAGACAGAAACCCATTTGTTAGGGCACTCACCTACATTAAGTAGCCTTGATTCCTCACTGTGAATCAAGCCAGGCAAGGGCTTGGCTTTCCCCCAAACACTCTTCAGCAAATGCTTTAGCCAGAAGCCTACTGTTCTGGGTAAGATTCTCACAAATTCCAGAATTTCAAAGAATGTTTCTACTTTACTCATAAGTGAAATGTAACCATTGTTCTCTGGCCAGACACAGACACAGGTTCTGCCAAATATAGAGGAGGCAACAAGGCTGGAATTCATCTCATTTAACCCCAAGCATGCTCTTAGTCCATGGAAAGAATTAGGCTTTTCTGGGGTGTGATGCATCTGGTCTTTCTTAGATACCTTAGGTGAGATTTCTTTTACCAGATGTACTTACATCCAAGCTATTCTCCCAAGCCTGCCTTTAGAGTCAATGGACCAGAAAAGGCAACTCTAGAGTATGATTTGCCTCATTCTAAGGTAAATGTCTAAAATGATCTAAAAGTGTCTGTTTCTTTCCATTGACTATAAGCAGAACGCAGAAGGACAACTCAGGGTTAAACATCTTTCTCATAGATACCTGACACCGGATGTGATGAATTCTATCCTAAGAAGAAAAGTTCATGCCCATTTGTATTTGGAGTTATGACTCATGTCCAGCTTTAATAAAAAGAGAGGGGAAAAGCAGGGTTTTAAGAGAAGTTTGGGGTTGTTTTCTTGGGTATGCTATTGGCTTTTGTAGGCTTTGGAAGAAAACTTATACTGTGTTCTCTCTTAAGTTATGTGCTGAAACATGTTTTTGTGTTGTCAAAGATTAAATAATTAGTAGAACATGGTCAAAATCAAAAGACTGTTCTATGTCATAGCTAATTAGAGTTACCACAAGTATGACAACTAGTGATTCCTGCTGGTCTGATACCTGCTGTAGCTAACCATGTGGATTCAGAGTGAAACGTAATACACTCACATTGTGTTTTAATTCAAGTTGTCATAAGTTGTTAATTTAAGAACTGAATATATATCTATCACTCCTCATCTCCCAGTTACTATTAACATAAAAATGAACAACTGGCTTATATTCTAAGCAAGAACAGTAAGACACCTGGCCAGTGACCTCTCCGAGACCAGTTACAAAAAAAGTGTATGCAATAAAAAGCTTTATGCTGATTCTATACACAGCTTTATCAGAAAGTAGTCTCACAATACTGTTACTGCATCTTGGGGGAAGGTGTTCTTTCTTTTCCTTCTTTCTTTCTTTTCCTTCTTTCTTTCTTTCTTTTTCTTTTCCTTTTCTTCTTTCTCTTTCTTTCTTTCTTTCTTTCTTTCTTTCTTTCTTTCTTTCTTTCTTTCTTTTCTCTTTCTTTCTTTCTTTCTTGCTCTCTTTCTCTCTTTCTTTCTTTCTTTCTCTTTCTTTCTCTCTCTTGCTTTCTCACTTTCTCGCTCTGTCTTTCTTTCTTCTCTCTATCATATTTGGCATATTTAGGACATCAATCTACATATTGTCTAAGAACCAGTATCTTTCTTATGCAACAAACACAGAAGATGACTGATTTAAAGAATCATTTCATTCGGCATTATTCATAGATTTGAAAAGCAGTAAGCAAGAACATTCTATTACTCTGATGCAAAAAATTAGTCATTCTGTACCAATGACTCATGCATCAATGCTTTGCTATACATAAGCTGAAACATTCACCCCCAAATTAGCCTTTGTATCTTGCTGTGATCTACCCACCTCCCATCTTACCCACAGATGTTATTTGTATGGAATACTGTTCCTACACACTTCCCTGTACACATATTTGAATGCACATGCTATGAAATATAGGCTTAGACTTCTAAAAGACCTCCGATTTGGATGTTTCAATTTCAGAGTGAGAACTGCCATAGCCTGATGGCCAGAAATGAGAAGCACTCTTAATCTCTGCAGCTTTTGTTAATCAACTTTGTATGCTGATTGTTTCGACATAGTGCTACCAAGCACCATGGGAAGATCCGAACAGCAAAAATCGTGACTCCCACTACTAGGTACATCAAGCTTAACCTGACTTTGCACTATTCAAGATGATAATATTTCACTTAGTTTTAAGAGGCTGTCATATATCTCATGTCTCTGGGTAAAATCAATCTCTACCACAGAAGTAGCAGGCTCTCATATAACCTGGAAATGGTTGTTTACAGCTTTTCCTTCCTCTTCTTTCTCCCATTCTAAAGCTGTAAGTCTCTTCCTTCTTCCATGTTAACATGTTTTTAAAAGATCCACTTTTTTTCTACTGCAAGGGGCTTATCCCTGCCTTAAACCTCTCTTTTCTTCCATATTCCTCTTAGATACTATTCTTTCTATCACATAGTCTTGACACTGACCTCAAGACCTTCCAAAAGACTCTGATTCTCTTTTTACCCTTGTTCCAGCAATGATTCCAGCTAAAATTTTGTTTGGGAATTTTTCATTAAATATTTTTTGGCCTGCAACAGATATAGCAAATCTGAAACTTTTCATCAGAATGTCCCAGTAGTGATTGCATGTAGCAGACTCAGGGCGGCATGGCGCAAGACATCTTTTGTTAACTGAACTGGGGAAAATGTCAAACTGGGTTTGAATTTTGAAGGTCACTGAAAGTGAAATAAGGCAACTTGCTTAAATGTCTTATCTTAGTCTGCAGAGAAATTCAAATTATCTTACATTTGCTAATACTTTGCTATGCCGCTCAAATTTGACTGTGTGCCAAAGCATTTTCATGAAGAAAAGCTTCTGAGGGCCAAGAATGAATTTCTGGTCAAAATAAGAGATAGAAGAATCCACTTTCCAATTACCACAGCTTAGTGGTTAGGGCACTTGCCTAGAGTGCCTCAAATCTTGACTCAAGTCCCAGGTTGACTTTCTCTCTTTTCTAGCAAGAAAAAGATGAAAGGTCTTATTTCTGTGTGACCCTAGGACTGAGCCATTTGGAAACTTCAGTAGAGAAGAAAACATCTGCATTGCTCAAAGTAGGAATGCTTTTAGGCCCTTACATCTCTTTTGCAATTTTTTTTCATTTGCATTTTAAAACTCTATATGCATATTTACTTTGTAAACTATGTCCTATTTGTGACATAGGTAAGATGTTCTGTCAACTTTTAACACAAAAAATGACAGCTATCCTTATTCTGTCTTCCCAGATCAGCTCACCTTCCTATCTCCTCCAGTTTGAATGCAATGAGTATTCAGAGATTTTGGATTTCACCTTTACCTAGATGTCCTTTAGCTATCTTCCTTCAGTTCATGGCTGGCTTTTAACTGAGGTTAAAAGTGCACTGGTTAATTTACTTTGGGATTTTGTTTGCTTGTTTGTTTGATTTTTTGGGATTTTTTTAAAAAATATATCACAGATACTCCAGAGGAAGCTTTTCCAGAGACATCCCTTTTTCACTCTTTCGTATGTCTAGATTCACATCTCAGTTGTAACAGTGTAATTCCACTGGAGACAATGAAAGTAAAATTAAATTAGCCCTCAGTGAAGAGGATTCAGCGTTGCCAGAGGTACTACTGTGAAGGGCATCTGAACCATGATTTGTCCTGGAGAGCAGGCTTGAAGATGCTGCCCCAGATCACAGAGTAAGAAAGCTGAGCAAATGTCATAGCCTTCTGCAGAAAGTGTAACCTTTCAAATTCCTGTTATTTGAAAAACCGTGAACTTTATTTTGAAATCATAAGAGAGATTTGTATTATTAGAGTGAGCTCAGTTCTGGTCTCTCTTACTCTAGGGATGTGAGATTTCTCTGAAGGGAAAAATTAACAACATGACAACTATTCTAGAGTATGTGTGTGAGAAAGAATGCAGACACTCCTTCTCCAGCTTTGTAACTGTAACTCAGTGTTATCAACTTTATTATATAATCATAGCCTTTATTGTGTCTAGAGAAAGGAGTTTTTTGTGATTTTTACCTTAAGCATGGATGAATGATGGTCAAATTAATGGGCTAATTTCTGTTCTCAGTTCTTTAATATCTGCTTGACTGAGGTCAGAATTGGCCCATTTGACTCCACTGACATTCATAGGGCAAAGCACAGACCTTGGGAGCTGGTAACAGGACTGAGAGAATGGCCTCATCCTGCCCTGAAATTTCCAGCACAGCTGTGTGCGGCAGAGCACGGGGGGTGTCCCCCACCATGGCAGATGCCCAAGCTGTGCAGTAAAGCCATCCCAGGCAGCCAGCAGGAGGACCAAGCTGGAGCACAGACTCCCTCCGCTCCTCACATGCTTGCCAGGGACAGAGCGAAGAGAAGCCACTCTCTGCTTGTACCCTGTCAATAAGGAGGATTTAAAGGGGGGGAGATTTAAAGGACTTTGCTTTCTGTCACACCTCCCATGCCAGAGAAAGCAGAAACAGGCAAGATGACTGGAGGGGCACACCAGCCCAGCGGCAAGACCCCAGGGCATGAAGCTGAGGAATGGATCTTCTCCAAGGGAGAAGACAAGGGACACTACCCACAGCAAGAGTCTGTAGGGAAGGCTCTGCAAGAGGACAGCCAGGGCCCTGAGGCACTAATAGACCCTAATGACCCTGACCCCTCTCCCTCAGGCCTCCCCTCACCTGCCCAAGGCCCAGGACCCCATGTCAGCCCCACAGGGCTGTCAGTCCCTGCCCCAGCAAGACCACAGCAAGGACGGTCTCCAGCTCCCCACAGCCCTGCCCTGCCCAGCCATGGGCCCCTCTGAGCTGGGCCTACCCACAGGCAGATGGCCCAGCCTGGCCTCGGCCCATCCCTGTCCCTGGGGAGGTGCCCAATGCCTGGGGCTGCCCCGGCTGCTCTGCTGCCCTGCCCTGGCCTGCCATTCCAGGGAGCCCCCGCAGATCCCAGAGCCTGCACCACCAGCCCCCGTGGCACCCTGTCCATCTCCCAGGCTTCACCTCTTCTCCTGCGGAGGCCTCTGTGGGGTAAAGAGGCATTTCTGCATGCTTTGGGGTGCTCTGGTGCAATGTCTGCTGCACAGTGGAGAGCAGGAAATATTCTCAGCCACCATCTCTGGCCTTGCTTATACTTTGATGCCAGCCTCACATCCACTACTGCAAGCAGAAGATCAGGAGCCTTGGGAATAGGAAGCATCAGGAACAGAGGGAAACCCATGCTTCACACCTTGGTGTTCTGTGCCTGGAGGACTCCTCTGGCTGCTGGTGATGGGGCAGGCTACAGAAAGACTGAAGCAGCAAACTCCCTCCCCAGGTGAGGAGGGGAGCAGGGGTAGATGGTCACACTAAGCCATAGCGCATCCTCCGAACTGCTCCTCAGGATCCGCGGGTCCAGGCCAGGGCTCAGCTCACAGTGGACAGGGTGGTGCAGTGCTCTGCAGTGATTTCTCATCGTCATTGTTTTTTAGAGAAAAACATACAAACACTCATGCACACAGTTCATTATGAAGTATCACTTAGCAATCTATTCTCATACAAGTTTTCTTCCTCGTGTGTAAGCTATTAAGTATGATTATTTAAGAGAGCTAACTGGAGTCGTTAAATATTCCTGTCATATGCTTTTGGGGAGACTTGTTTTCCCTAGGCCTACGACCACACGTCAGAATTTACAGCAAATATTACATATACTCTTGGCAAATAGGACTGTGGGGAAGAAATTACAGTGCAATAATTCATTTCTCTTTTCCGTCTTGTTTTAGTGATAGCACTGAAACAAATGAGAAAGGAAATCTGACTTTGAGTAAGCATTTATGTTGTTCAAAATGCTGCTTAAACACTTTCATGTCACCTTTGAGAATGTATTTCCCCAAGGATTTTATTTTGGTGGTTACATGTGAGTGTGCATGTGTGCACACAAGCATTTGTGTGTGGCAGTGGAAAGCCCGTGGGAATGTGTTCTAGTGCGCTAGGTTGGAATTTATCAAAGCAAAAGCTTGCTAAGGAGCCTTGGTCTTCTGTAATTGAAATGAAACATGATGTTCCTTGGTTTTATATCACCAACTTTCATAATGTCTGTTGATAGGGAAACAAGGGGAGTATCTGAGGGGAGAAATTTTTCTATTGCAAAATGTTTTGAAAAATATTAGAAAAGTTTGTACTTTTATGAAACTTTTTGAAAAACAGCAGTAATTTCCAAAAGGTGGAAGAGAAGCTGGTGTAATAGCCAACCCATTTCTGAATGTTACAAGAATGTAGAGGTCTAGAGACAGATAATCAAGCTGTCATTCTACACCTAGCAGAGTACTTTCAAAACAACGTTTCCACTTTTCTCCTGCTTATATCAGTTAGAAAATACACTGATGAGAATGAATCTGAGAAAGGGTGGTGGTCAACATGAAACTAATATCTTTAATTTCTCTCTAGACTCTGCCACTTACTTTTCAACATATAGCTAAGTATTTTCTAACAAAAAAAAATGCTTTATCCGTTGCCTTACATTTAAAAGCTCCAACTCATTATCACACTTTTGTATTTTTGTTTGCATGCATGTTTATTGTTCACCTTAGTGTCTATCTCACACCTCAGTAATATGTGGTTTCCCTGATTCCTCCAGCTCACTACTCATCTCCTAGCTTAGAACTCAGGTTTTGAACAAAGAATAAACCCTCTTAAACACCAAATGTTTCTTTTTCCAAAACACAGATGCATTTGCTTCCATATTATCTTCACTTTATTAACATCCATCAAAGCTAAATCAGAAAGCCTGCACTACTGCCTGCAACACTGTTGCTGCAGCTTGCACTGCTGTTCCAGGCTGCATGGGTTACTGGATACAGGGACATGGTACCACAGTCCAGCAAAACAACATCTGCTAGAGTGATTAGAATTACATCAACGCTGGTGGAGAAATGTTTGTAAAACAATTTGAAGATGAAAAGTCATATGCACAGGATAGTTGTATGCAAAATTATAACAAAATTACACACAGATTCCATCTTCATACATTTTCATCGCCGCCAAAATCCCCAAGACTTTGTTTAGAAATGTAGGGCGAAATGTGTCTGGTTTGCAAAGACAGATGAATATAAACCAATGAAATTATGAAGGTGACCATTTCAGTTTACTGGGCTTGGTTCAAATGACAGAGGATAGATTTGTACAGCTACATGCCTACGATCATGTGTTGTCACATTATTCTCCGTATGTGCATATTTGGTTCCCACAGAATACCACAATGTGTGTCTAAGGACTTTGAAGGCAAATAAAATGCAAGCAGCTCTTTTGAGGTCACATGATATGCTTTCTGTTGTTAATGTTATGTAAATATATATCTGGACCGGGTGAAGAACCCCATATCTGAACTTTGCGAGTGTCCAGAATGCAGCTCACAGTCCTTGTGTACTGGCAGACATAAAGCATGACCACCCAGGCACTGAGGACGAAGCACGCTGAAGAGCTACAAATGCAGGCTCCAGCTGGAGAACCAGCCAAGCTCATCACAGGAGAAGGAACTGTTCTGAGAACAATTTCATCATGGAACTGCTGAAGTCCAAAGGCAGCAGTTAGTGACAGCTGCCCAAAAAAGCAGACTAACACTCTCGTCTGCCATGGAGTTCAGATTATGGGCTTCCAGCCTCCATCCTTCATGTGTGTGTGTGTGTATGCACACAATATTGCATTAGCTCATTTAATGACTGAGGGGGAGGGTGCCTGAAATTATGTTTTATTATCCTCTTATATAAAAAAATCAGAGAGGGAAAAGAGCAAAAAGAAGTCTGTGTTGCTGTGGCCGGTGTTTACTGATCCTTGACATGTAACCTTCCTAATATAAAACATAGGTTCTTAACGGTGGCCCTGCATATGATAGTGTTATTGCAGAACCAATCCACTGTAAGCAAAGTAATAGAGTAGATGAAATTAAGAAATTTTTCCAGCTGCCATTTTCATTATCAGATAAGCAAGGCTTACTATCAACAGGGCACAAAACCTTAATAATTTCCTTGTGCAACACCCTGCGCAAAACCCCCAGTCTTTCTTTACTTCTCACACTGGAAAACATCTATTAAATTTAATCTTCCTCTCACATGGGGCAACCTCCATCTCAAGCTGGGAATTTAGTATTTAGGATTTGCAAGCAGAGACGAGCCTTCAGGAAGTCTACAGCACAGTTTGGAAGAAAAACCTTTGGACTTTCTGACTTCTAATATTCTCTTCTACGTAAATCTTTGTCTCCTCCAGTTACCCATCAGGCTTCAGTACTTGTCTAGTCCCAGATTTAGTCATCAGATATGCAAGTGTTTAGTATAAATTAATTGTCTTGGATGGGGAAAGACTGGCATTTCCAGAAGATAACCCATTCTGCCTATTGAAATAATGTCCCTTCATGTGTAATGAACACTTGATTAAGGTGCTTATCTTTGTCCTTCACTTATAAAAGAAATTTAGAGAACTAGTCATGCCTAACATCAGGTGAGATTGATGTTACCTTTGCAAATTTACACCCAGGTTGTAAGCAAACTTCCATATCTTGTAAGTTTACGCTGGCCAAGTAATTTCTCAGACAATGCTCCTTTTGCTTATTCCATTCCACTTCTATCTGAATTATTCACTGTGTTGCACTTTATAAACATTTACAGTTGATATGTTCTGAATGGAACAAACAACAGTTTGCCTGCTATGAATGTGGGCTTGTCTGCCAACTCCAATACCAGTTGTACAGAGAAAAAACTTCTTTACTTTTCCTTTCCTGATATTGATGGGAAATATGTTACAGTAATGGGAAGGACATTTTTCTGCTGAAGAGTAGCATTCAGTGCATAAACAATTCACTTTGCAGAGGAACCTGAAGCTAAAAAAATGTTGCTTTAAGAAAAATATTTATAGCAAACTGTACAATAACTGTAGCTATTTTTTCCTCTGACTTTTTGTTGTCATAAAATATCCTTTTGACATTTTTTATATTAGAAATCATTTTGTCAGGGAAAAAGCCCATACATAGAAAGTTGGAAGGGACCTTTAAAGGTCATCTAGTCCAAACCCCCTGCCACGGGCAGGGACATCTTCAACTAAATCAGGTCGCTCAGAGCCCCATCCAACCTGACCTGGAATGTTGCCAGGGATGGGGCATCCACCACCTCTCTGGGCAAC
>NW_008795303.1:336332-363326 GCF_000699145.1 Aptenodytes forsteri
CCACCAGTACCCCCAAGTCCTTCTTGGCAGGGCTGCTCTCAATCCCTTCATCTCCCAGCCTGTATTGATACTGGGGGGTGCCCTGACCCAGGTGCAGGACCTTGCCCTTGGCCTTGTTAAACCTCATGAGGTTCACACAGGCCCACTTCTCCAGCTTGTCCAGGTCCCTCTGGATGGCATCCCGTCCCTCTGGCGTGTTGACCGCACCACTCAGCTTGGTGTCATCTGTAAACTTGCTGAGGGTGCACTCGATCCCACTGTCTATGTCTTTTGGGTTGAAACACCTGGTTTTTACTCAGTATCACAGCATTACCATCTGGGATTATTATTCCGTAGGATCCCTTCACAGTTTTGACAAATGTAAGAGTAGGTTCCCAGGCCAGAAAGCAACAGTGTGCCTCCACAGCCCATGGGGACAGCCTCAGTAAACACTCTTACCCCGCAGGACATCTTTTCATGTGTCCTAGTTAATACTGAGGAAGAGATAAGCAACCTTGTGCATGTGGTAAAATGAGACTGTAGCCCAGGAACTGTCAGTTACCACAGAGCAGCCAACATTTAGGGTTTTTCTATGGCATGGTAGGAGGTATTCTTTTTTCCCAGCAGGCAAAGCTGGATTTTAAATCCCCACAAAATGGAATAAAGGCACATACAGCATGCACATTGCTTAGCACAACTCGGTGTACAATTTGTATCTATAGCTTCATACTCATCTTGTCAGAGATGCTAATGAGGACTGATACTAAGATCAAACTCAGTCTGCCCTGTCAGAACACTTAGCAGATATCACTGTCATTACAAGCAGGACAGGTATAAAACCCTTCCCAAGTCAGTGGAAGGAACATCTTCACTGTTCCACTTCAGCCAGGCACTGCTTGCACCCACAGAGCCGGAGAGCTGCCCTTGCACCCCATTAAGGAATGTTTTCCTGAGATATTCTAAGTGGGATCCCTCTATCCAGGTCACAAAATGAGGTTTAATAATGTCCTTCTTCTAAGACAATGGAGATGAGTATTGTACAACAAGGGTCATGATATTAGTAATACTCTGTTTCAGTCTGCATGAAGTCACCAATTCCAAGGTGTCACTGATCTCCTTTCATTTCTTTTTGAGCCCTTGTGCTGAGATGGAAATAGTTTGGGAAAGAAACACAGGTCAATATACAGAGCTACAAATAAGAGAAGGCAGCACTAGTTGGGATAGCACCTTTGTTCAAGAGAGAAGATACAAGTAAAACCCTTCTGTCACCTCGATTTTTTTGTGGTTCCTAGAACCTTAATGTTTTATGGTCATGGACTTGGTCTGGGAGTTGAGCAAGTGGGTATGTCAGTCCTGCAGGACAAGGGGCACCTATTCCAGCTTTCAAACACAGCTAGCATAAGTTTTGCTCCATACTGCAACAGCTAGCACTCCCTGTGCTCTAGCTAGCTCATTGAAAGCAAACTGTGGAAGCCCTACAGCGTCCTTGGTGAAATGCTGAATACAAAACACAGCTGCCGTCCTTGCACTCTCTGAGCATGCAGACACCAGCCTCCTGCTTGGAGATGGATGTTCTCACTACTCCCAAAGCACTAAGGCAGTGTGAAGGGTCTGGCATCTACAGATGAGAGATACCAGCAGCTGTGTTTTCTTTGACAATGAACTGTCCCAGCAATGAGACTGCTTGACAATTTGTTTTAGAACTGTGTTTTTAACTAAATACATATTTTTTGAGAACAAGGCAGTATTCTCAAAAAAAAACCTTGAAAAATTGAAATTAAATTTCCCAAAAATCTTCAAATATTGGAGATTGGAGTTTTTTTACAAAATTCTGCAATTTTCTGCTGAGTGCATCAGTGAAAATAAGATAATCTTCACTTTGCATTGTGAGTGTAAAAGATGCAGCCCAAAGTAGTAAATGACATGCTCATTGCATGACCTCTCTGGAAAATGAACTACCAGGAAGAAAAAGCTACTTATGAGCCACAAAGTCCCTGCTTAAACACCCTTTGGGAGTTTAGACAGAACAAGGCCTTCGGGGCTTGGCTTTGGAACATACACACTTCCAGTAAGGAGGAAAAACCATCAGGAAAAAACATGTGAGTTTAATGTAAATAATTATATTTGGTCTCCCATGTTTGAACATTTTTTCTAGCGTGAAAGACTTTCTTTAAGCAGAAAGTGACTACCTGGCATGTTTTGGATCCTAACCCAAGGGAATACACCCCCTCCCATCTACACAGTGAAATCACGTCTCTGCTGTTAATGACTCTGCACGAAGACTAAGAGCCTCTTGCACGTCTCCTGTTGCACTGCAGGGAGAATTCAGGTCTTGCACACAAGAGTGGATGATTTCTGTTCCAGGACCATGATCCTTTTTCAGCTGGCTGCTGCATTGATAGTCACATTTGCTTTGTAACCGAAGCGTGCTGGAAAGCTTCCCCATTTTGATTATCCCTTCCAGAGCTGGTGAAAGCATGCATCTTTTTTTTACCAACTTATCTTGTTTAATCAGGACTAAGTAAACATATTACACACTAATAATAAAATCACTGGAAGTTCTCTACTTGATCTCTCTGATTTTCTCTAAAGGGTTCAAAGACCAGCAGGATCTCTAATCTTATGATCAACAAAGTTACATCACCAGAAGCCTCTGTTTTATCTGTTTACAGATCAGGCTAATGTTAGAGGGTGGTGACATTAACTGTTACTGTATCAGTAGATAGTGCAATTGCATTAGGCAGGCCGAACTTTGCTGTCACTTCTGGTTGCAATTGCTTAAAGGAAACTCCAGAGATTACTTTTAATACCAAAAGACATGGTTGTGGCTAAGTTTGGAGAGGTAGATCACAGTGTTGCCACTGAAGGAGCTGTAGGATCCTTTGACAAAGCCTCCAGCCGTGCAGGAGAAGCCCCCCAGCTGCAATGCCTTTTGCTAGTGCATGCCCTTCCTCTGGGGCAGGCAACCTCGGCTAACTGGGTATGGAGAGAGGAACCAGGGGCAATGAGCTCGGTCTGCTCCCCACTCCTTTGACATGATGTCCCTCCAGGTAAAATTTGTCCCTCCACCCTCACACTCTGCCTGGTCCCAGAGGGAAGCCTGGGTGCAGGCAAATGAGGGTGCAACTGGCAGTGCAGGGAGTCAACCACCAGCCCATGGTGAAGGCACCCTGAGATGGGGGCTGCCTCCCATCTCAGCTGCTGCACGGCTGCAGCATCACCTTCCCTGCCCCCTCCCCAGGCTGTGTCCTGGAAAGAGCTGCAGCTGATTATCATCATGCCTCCCACATAAGAGGGATGTGCTGGAAGGAGCATTACTCCAAAAAGCCTCCCACAGCTCTTTGCTTGAAGTTAAAAGCCTGATATAACCCTTAACAAACAGGAATAAAAGTGCTAGGGAAGGAATTTTAATTGGCCAACACTGTAAATGCTTTGAAGATGCTGTGTCATTATTGACTAACTTTCAGCACACCTGAGCCAGCCAGAGGGCAGTGATGTTGGTTTTCAACCCAGGATATTACTGTTATTGTGCCCTAGCACCCCAGTGTTAGCCTGTATCATCTCTTTTCATTTAATAGATCCGTTGTGCCTTATAGTGTCAATAAAATCTTGCCTTGCTTCTGCACTGAGTTTGCAGGGAGGCTTGAAGCTGGTTTCTTCTCATGCCTCTGCCTGGCACCGTTCCACCACCAGCACATGGCTCACCCACATGCAATTTTGAGCATCCACAGAGTGCAGCAACGTAGCTAACCACCTCCTCTATCCCACTTGTTCCCAGGAGTCCCCTCCCTGCCCTGAGCTGAATAACACAGTGTGAGTTGGTTTTCCTCCATGCAGCTGCCAATGCAAAAAGAGCAAGGATAGACAAGGAAGGAGAGTTCATCTGGACTGACATGAAATCAAAAGTCTTTGGTTTGTCATCCAAACAGAAACCTGAAAGGATGCACACTGAGCCCAACAAAATGTTCCATATGGTGCTCAGATACTAAGTATTTGTCAGATAAGCTGAAGAATTTAAATTCATAAAGAGCAACTGCACAGCTTCATCACAATGCTTTCCAGCAGACACGAGAACTGTCTTTGTATTCTCTGCTGAAGAAAGTCAGAAACTCTATTTCTCAGTCTTTTCAGGTGATCTAACCGTAAGATGCTGGGAGCTTTTTCCCTTTTTCCTTTAGAAAAGGTCCTTTTAAGTAAAAGTAAATGGCATCTGATATTTGGGTGTTTGATGCACTTTGGCTCCTATGCAATCACACTAAAATCTTAGGAATACTTCCACTATAAAGTACAACACATCATGAAGCCCAGAGGAAGAAACCTCTGTACTTATTTTCTCCTCCCATAAGGATGTACAGGACTAAATCTTGTGCACAAAAGTAAATGAGACATTATTTATGGGAATTCTGCTGACACTGATAACTAAAAATGATCACTGCTTTACTTTTTTGGTTTGCATGCAACATTGTTCATGCAATGGTCCTTTTTAACAGCCCTTTTTAAATATCCAGGATACAACAGCAAGCTTTTATTACACTCATTAACAGTTTCTTGGGTATTTCAGCCTCCAACAAGAAATTTCTTCTCTGCTTTTAAATCACTGGTTACAAATTTCTGAGAATCTTCTTCTATCCTAGCTGTGTAGCCAGCGTGAGAGTGTGCAGTACAGGTACCCAGGCATAACTAGTGCTAGAGGCAACTGCAATGGGGACAAGGGACTGCCGTGGCAGATGGACAAACATCCCCCCCGTGGATGGGGGAAGGGTTCCAGTACCCTCAGCCCCACCAGTAGACTGTCCCTGACAGCATCCCAGTCCACATGATGGCAACAGTGACAAAACAGCACAAAAATAGTTCTACCGTTACAACAAAGTCTATTCATTTCTATATCCACATCTTGGTGAGGGCTTTAGAAACGTTAAGCCTGTTCCTGCAAAGGTCAGTAGGTGGTATATGTGTTACCCTGAGACGCTGAAATGCCTGAGTAAAAATAGACTGTTGAATGAGGGACCTTCTACAAATGATTTTTCTAATAGCTTTGATATTGTTGTCAGCACAGATTTCATGGATGAGCTGAAACTAGCCTGAACTTGTGGTGCCACCCAAGTTCATCAAAAACTGCAAGAGGAGCTTGGATGGGGAGGGGAGAAAGGCCCTAATGGTGATTCCCACCACCTTTAAACCTAGACCAGTTGTCCAGAACAGCCCCAGTGGCCTCTTTGTGGTTAGCCATCATCTGGAAGAAATCATCTGAACCATCACACTTCCCAGACATGAGACCGTGCAAAATAGGTGAGAGACAAGTATACAGAATCCAGTAACATCAGCCTGAGAAAGTTCAGGTTAGATGTTTCTTTCAGACAAGCACTTCATATACATCATGACCTTCAGAGACTGTAAACTCTTATCCTGTTGAGGTTATTTTAAATCAAAGGCCAGTGTGCCAGCAGCTGCACAAGTGAGGAATGCCTAAGAAAATAAATACCAGTTAGAGTACTATTTAATGCCGTTAACTGCAGTGGGTGGAGGCTGGAGGGCAGTAGCTTTTAACAGGTTTTATTTGAAAGACTAACTCAGTGTGGTTGTCACGACAGTTGTCTTTGTGGCTGAAGTTGTATTGCTAACAGATGGAAATCTGGCAGCTTTTTCTAATTTATGCAGATGCTTTGCAGAAGGAGTTACCATCCTAAGTGATTCTAACATTAACCTTACACAAACCTTTCTCCACTGTGTTAATAAACAGAACATTTTAAGGCTGTTCTGCTCAAAACAGTCACACAAATGTTCATCTGTGGCTCCCTTTTCATCTCTTCAGTTACTCTTACAATTTAGCATGAAAATTCTTTTGCATAAAATCTCTTACTGAACTCAGAATTGAATATGTAGCAAAAGTCAGTCTAGTCCTCAAAATATCCATTTTAATTATAAAATTACCTACCAGGTTGTGTCTTCATTAATGAGCTAAGCTTGTGGACTGTCTTGTTCTTGAAAACTGGCATTCAGTACAATACTTAACAAGAATGATTTAACAAGAGAAGTATCTAAATTGGCAATCATTTAAAAGGACTGAATAATATTCTTAATAGCTGTGTAATGTTTCATCTTTTTGCTTTGATTGGCACTTTTTTAATTGTTAACACTCTTTTCAAACCGACAACACATTGCCTCATTCTAATCTGCAGTGAGCCCAACTGTATTACACACTATCGCGAGTGCTAAACAGGCTCAGGAACATACCGCTGAGACATTTTGAGACATTTTGTGTATTTTATGGATTGCTGTTCTTTACAGAAGATTTTAGGAAATCAGGAGACCACGTACTTTTGTTTTGCTCTTTAACAGTTGTTTGAAGATGTAGGTGTTGTGGAACTTACTGACTAAAATGTATTTCTATAATCAATATAGAATCAATTTATATAATCAATATAGCCCTGATCAGCTAAGATGAGTAAAAAGGATACTTGCTATTACAGCTGTGTCTCTTTGAGATGACTGATCATGTGCATCCACACTGTAGGTGCCTTAAACAAATGAGAGCAAAACTCTTGAAACTATTCACTGTGCCCATGTACATATCTAAGGCTTTGACCCTTACTAGCTGAAGGCACCAGTCATATAATTCTGTGAGGAACACAGAAGAAAATACGTAATATAGAGAGACATGCAGACCATTGGAGCATTTCAGAGAAGGAGTCAATATTAGTTGGGATTCTTTGAGCATTATCTGCATGACTCATGAGCCGTCTTCTGGATCTGAGCAATCTAACTTGAACCAAGAAAGATGCCTTCCCTTAAATAATGCACCCACCCTGGAAAGTAAATAGAGGAGTTGGATCCTAAGCTTAGATGCCATATTGAGGCAGGTCAGATCTTTCCATGGAGGCTTTCAAATGCATTTTTCCTTTGGCCGTTGTCTTTACAGGAAACACAGACACTTCCTTTTGGAGACCTTTTCTATCACTAACTTAAAAGTTAGGCACAAGTCAGTTTCGTCAAGAGGATGACTACCCTTTTTTCCATGTTTACAAGGAGCCTGACTTACCTGCAACCCAGAATTGTCTACCTTTTCAGGGTGCAGTCTTGAGTGGTGGCAGCTTCAACTGTGAAGCAGTCTTCTCAGCAGCCCCAAAGCATGAAGACACTATGGGCAGAGAAGAGGAGTGAATGTTGGTTGCAGTATAGGGAGCAAGTTTGCAGGCATGTGGCTCAGGCTTCAGTGAAATGGCCTCTGTTTCCTGCCTGGAAAGCTCAGGCAGCTGTTACAGCGAGGAGAGCAGCTGTCCCAGTGGGGCAGGGGTACTTGCCTTCTGCTGCTTTACATCCCAAAAGAGGATCTTGGCTGCATATTAGTCTCTCCTCTTTTCCCCTAGTGATCAAGTGAGAAGAAATCTCAGTTTGTGGTGACTAAACATACCCTAGAACTACTTGTAAGTAAAAATTTCCAGCTCCCTCCTGAGGGATCCATACAATTCTTCTAGATTATGTTGTTGAAGTGACCAGATCATTTGCTATTTCTCATTTATTTATACAGGCTTCTCTGTCAGGATGCTTCACCTGAAGAACATCAAGAAAATGACAGCCTTTCACTTAAATAACTTGAAGTTTAACATCCAGTGTCCCAGACAACTTCTGCTGGAGCTCTATAAAAAGATTACAGACATTCAGGTGGCAGAACAAGAACTGTGTTATAATAATGGCTGGGGAGGATGAAAAGAGGTGAGGACTGTAGGAATATCCCCCAATTCCTCTGACTGTGAAATGGCAACTCAGCAAAGGAAACAATCTCTGCTTGACCATAGATCGTGTCTTTCTAGTACTGAGACTGGGAGATTGCAGGCTTCCTAGAGTGGTTTAGCAGTGCCCCAACTTCCTTCGAATGGGCAGTGGCCACTTCTGAAATCCAGGACATTTTTAAATAGAAAGGTCTTTCAGTTGCTTGACAAATGTTATGAGAGTCCAGAGGGTTAGACAATATGTCAGGTGGGAAGTATTGTTAGTCCCAAACAGTTTTACGAGAAATCTAAACCATAAAAATCCAAATTCTGTGCATAAGTAATACTACACAATTGAGTCTAGTAAGCATTTATAGCACTTTGTGCCTCGAGTGTCTTGTGAACTAAAAAAGATCAAAGGCTGAGTGCCCTCAGCACTCAGTCAGACCTTCAAGAAGGAGTCCAATATCCCTCCTAGTTGATGACTGCCTCACAGGAAACACTGAGCAGCTTGAAGAATAGGGCCCCAAATGCATATTTGGCACCCAGTTAAATTCTAGAGTAAGTATTTAGTATTTTTTTAATCAGCATTCGTTATATCCCAGTATAAACCATAGCTAAAAGAAATCACATGTACCTCATTTAAATCTTGGTCATTAATTAATTAGCCTGTCACTAAATAACAAGATATCTTTAGAACAAGAGTGCATCTATTTTAGTTAACCAGTTACTGTTATTGTTCATGTTTCTGCTATTTTTCCTTCATAGGCTATTTATTGTACATTTCACTTACAAAATTCCATTACTTAAATAGATAGCAATAATGCATGAAGTATGTCTCCAGCTGTTTTCAACTTTTGTGACCTATGTAAACACTGAACTTTGAAATAACTTATGCTAACTTCTACTGAGAATAAGTTAATTCCTAGGCTGACTGATTCTAAGTGTTTTAAAGGCTATAAGTACATGTGGTCTCAAGTGAGTTTTACATTTCGTATTTCATCTCAAAACAAAGCTAAAACATTCACATGTCTAGCTAGAAAGCTGTAAATCAGTACCGTCTCCTTATGATATTTGTACTCTCACAGGTTTTATACCCATATTAAAAAGGCATCTCTAACATTTGCAATACATTAAATGACTCGCACTGCAGATTTCCCCAGGTAACAAAGTGCCCTGTCAAGTGCTGCACCATAATTTCACTTGATTCTACACAGAGAAACAGCAAATGCACAGTGTCACATTCAAATAAACCTACTGTAACTTTAAAAATACATAATGAACATCTGTCAGACACAGTCATTTCTCTCTTCAAACCCAAGAAACAGAGACCACTGGAAGAAGAATTACGAATCAAATGCTATTCTTTGTAGTAATCAAAATACTAGACAAAGACCCATATTCTGGTCTGTTCTTCACCATATTCTCACTACTTGTGGTTTTGTAACATGCATTCATTTGGAAACTACATTTTTTACGCATTCTAAGATTAAGCAAAACTGAAGTAGCCATTTTGGATCTGTGTGAGTGTACAAAACAAGCAACACTTCTTTATACAACCCAGTTTTAAACCTATGTAAGCAATTCCTTGTGTTGATTCACACAGAGGACACTGACTCTGCATGTAGAAACTTTCTGGGAAGCTTTACTTTCTTAATGGGCAGAATCATAGAATCATAGAATTATAGAATAGGTTGCACTGGAAGGGACCACTAAAGGTGATCTAGTCCAACCCCCCTGCCGTGGGCAGGGACATCTTCAACTAGATCAGGTCGCTCAGAGCCCCGTCCAACCTGACCTGGAATGTTGCCAGGGATGGGGCATCCACCACCTCTCTGGGCAACCTGTGCCAGTGTTTCACCACCCTCAGCACAAAAAATTTCTTCCTTATATCTAGTCTGAATCTACCCCCCTTTAGTTTAAAGCCATTCCCCCTTGTCCTGTCACAACAGGCCCTGCTAAAAAGTTTGCCGCCATCAAGAATCTACCCTTACGCAATGCAGCCATGCAAGGATCTTCAGATTAAGGCTGGAAGCCATGCAGAAAGTTGCTATGCCAGGAGCATAATGAATGTCATGGGAAGTGGCAGGGGGACACTCTGTTTCACCTTCCCAGAGGTTTGAGTGAAGGATGAGTGAACGGTAGATGGAGGACTAGAACTTGGGTTTTACTCCAAGACGTATGCCCTACACACAGAATCACAGCTCCTCTCTTCTTGTGTTTTCAGTGACAGTTGTTTACCGGACAAAACAAAAATAAGCCTTGAAATATGGATTTCCAAGGCTTTGTTTTTTTGTTCCTTTGAATATAGGCCTTGATAAGACAGTTGTAAAAGTGTTTTCTAAGAAAAGCATTTAGCAACCAGATTATAAATCTTTGACAAATGGCTCTAGAGGATTAATTTCAGCTAGAATTTTCCAAAGTTATATTTTTGCCCATCTGAAATTGTTATTTCATTTATTCAAGCTAATTGAAATTCAGTGCTTCAAGTGCCGGGCTGAATGACAGTCAATGTCATGAGCTAACACTTTAAAAATTGAACAAAAATTATCCATGCCCAAGATTTTTCACATTAACCCATAGCAAAGGAGCATGGTACATGACACCAGACTGTCAATTCTGATTAAAAAGCTGAATTATGTCCGCTTTGGCTGTGAAATCCCAAGTCAGTAAACAGAGCTAAGTGGACTGTAAACCCAGCATAAGAGGAAAGAAGGGGCTGGTAATGGCAGCATAAATTTTAATGGATCTGTGGAACATATCAAAGTTACAGCTACTACCCAGAAATGTATGAATTGAAAGCATAATTTCTTTTGAAGTTATTACTGTAAAGAGAGTAACATCACCTCTTTGAGTCTCACCTTGTGGTCTTCAAGGAAAGCTTTTTCTTAGGGACACTTGTTAGGGACATAAGGCAGGACACTGCATTTGAAGTAGAGGCTGCAACAAAAGTGTGCATCCTCCATCTCGAGCCCTTGCTACCTCAGCCTGAGACACACCTGGAAGAAGTTATCACAGATCTCATGTCACTCCTTCCAGGAGGATATCAAACCAGGCTTTATTATAGAATGGTTTCCCTTCATATCACCTTGAACATTTGCACAATTTGGAAAAAGCACTATTAACCTCTTTTTCTTACTAGAAGAATTAGTGACTGAAGGATTTGTTTTTCTCTATATATCTAATTGCACATCTAATCAGTCTGCCAGTGAGCTCTTTGGTCAGTTAATAAGACTGTAGCAGAAATCATTGTTAAAGCCCATTAACTCAGACCAATGTTAATTTCCAGTATGTCAATTCAAAGGTCAGAAGCATTTTTCCACTGGCATTTTTTGGTGCATTTGTACATAAGGGTACAGACCTACCTTGTCTTTAGTCCTGCACTTTTGAGTAAAGTATTTATATTCTTTCATTATTTGATCCTACATTGTGTAAAACTAAGTAAATGCAAAACAAAGTCTTTACAGAATGAGGGTCATGTGTCTCAGACATGAAAAATCATTTCAATAGTCTTCAGCCAGTTTTCTCCCTCCTCAACAATCCAATTTTGACAAATATATATATATGGAGTATTTATGTTTATTTTTTAACTACCATTTTGTGGTTACTGATTAAGAAAAACAGAAAACCAGTGTTACCTGGTAATGGAAAAACTGGCATTTAGCCATGGCAGCATCAGCTGAATCAACTGCCCTTGGGAGTCCTGTAAATTCATTTTGATGGTTGATCCTAATATATAGCAGTTACACCTACTGCTGCTCATGCAATCTAGCAGAATGTGTTGCTAAATTTAGCACAATATTTACCCCTACTGTGTCTATATGTTCTGATTAACCTGGCTGTCGTCCTTCACTGATTCCAGCAATCAGCTAAAGCGACTGACATTTCTAGTGTGATACCAACTAAAAGACTCTTTCAGCAGCTGTCAGCTGAAATACTTTGTAAAACTAATAGATGTTTCCAATCCAGTTTAGAAATCTGTGAATCACCTAACTCATAATTAATTTTCCTTAATAGAAGACTCTAAAATGATAGTCTGTTTATCCAGTTCCCTCACCCATTTATGTAAAGGCCCTGGTATTTGCAAGTGTGTGTTTTCTTCATAAAATGGTGGAATTATTGAAGGAAAGTAAAGAATTAAGTACTTCTTATTCATGCACAGAATGGCATAACATAAGCACCAAGAGCTGAGGCTACTCTGTTTCCTAACAAATCCTGACATTCCACCCTCGTAGTCAAAGACATTTTAGCCTTTTAAATCTATTCACTATCACCTTTTCCTACTGAGGGTATCAATTAGAGTATCATTTGTTCTCTACCAAGCAAAGCTTAACAAACTCATCAAAATTAAGATAGTTCCTTCCTGAGAAAACAATGTGGAAGAATTTTCTACCAACTTCCATAAATGCTGTATCACCCATAGAAACCATCAGATGGATGAAACAAATGTGCTGGTTGGGAGGATGTAATAACAATAGCAGGAAAGGGAAAAGCAGAAGCCAGTGCTCGTTACTCGTATAAGTAGTACCAATCAAAATTTGTGAGTATTATGGGCATTCAACAGCAGTCAGAGCAGCAGCAGTCTCCAAGCTTTTCAGTGAAGACCTTCAGTACATTCTGAGCTAAAGCAGTGACCTAAAAGTTACAGGCATCATATCACGCTGCAGGTCTGTGAGTCGTTTGGACTCCTGTGTTTTTAGCATGCCTAAAGGATCTAATCTGGCTTGACACAGAGTGCTCCAAACCAACACATAAAGAATATTTTATAGTTGGTAACTCTTGTTAATCAAAATTCGAAAGAACAAGGTTATTCCTCTGATTAAAATAATGCAAGTAACTATTGTGAAGGTTTAGAGAGGTGATGTTAATTGTGCTCACCTCTAAGAAAGAATTCTCTGCTTGCAAGGACTAAGCAACTAGCCCACATGTTGTGTATCACCACAATTGCAAATTTATCCTCCACAAATTATATATGCTTCTCCTGCATAGTAATGCCATAAACAACTTGGCACATTTAATCTAGACTGTGACTATAGGTCCTTACCAGAAAAGGCTGCAAACATAAAAAAATCCCCCCCAAAAAGAGAAAAGAAAGAAAATTGTGCTAGGTTGGCCAGAACAGATTTTTCATTGTAAAAATTAGATGGCTAACTATGCAAAGAACATGGGATTGGCATGGGATGCTCTTTGTAAGGAGTGAAAAGGAGGTGCTGTCAGGTAATGGCAGAGTGAAAGAATCCCCCAGCAAGGAGAAACTCGACACAGATGCTGAAGAAGGTCTGGCAAATGCAGAGGTTCAAGGGAGAGGGGGATGAGGTCAGAGCAATTGGAAAGGATTTTGTCAGCTGTACACTGGATTGACTGTGAGTTGTGGGACACCAGGAGGAGGGGGCAGGAAGGAGGGTACAGATATCAGGAGGAGAGGCTAGCTGGTTCATGCATTAATACCTCTGGAGTTGGAAATGAGAGGGGGAGATGAACTTGGAGATGTGAAAAAAGAGCTACTAAGGTAGAACAAGGTCCTGGATGTGAAGGGAGAAGGAAAGAGAAAAATCTAAGAACATTGCTGTAAGTAATCACGTTAGGCACAGAGGATTATAATAGTCATGCTGAGAGAAGGTAAAATAGTTCCCGTGTTCGTTCTCCCGCAAACAGAGGCCAGTGGAAATCCTTGGTCCTCTGTGTATAGGCGAGTGCCAAGAAGAAAGTAATCTGCAAATGGTATAATCGTGTGCTGCTCTCCAGGAGGAAGAAGCAGCTGAATTTTGAATGGGGCTATACATGTCTTCCAACTAGTGGACAGGAATTAGTCTGGTAGCAATAACCAGGAGTATGGTAGAGGTTGCTTGATATTGCAATAGTCACTTTTGAAGTAACAGCTCTGTAAATGTTTTGAGAGGCGTGTGATCACTGCAGGCCTGCACTGCTGCAGAAAGCTGAGCTCTCTCACAGCAAATGCCATTGAAAGATGTTTGGTGCTAACACAGCTGCTTATAAAACTTAGTAGGATGCTGTTTGGAACATGAAAATTGAAGCAGCAGCTGATGCTGTCAAACTGGAGACTTACCGCCTTTAAACTGATAGAAGTCCTTTCCTATTGGAAGTTTTCATTCTGAACTTTAACGTTTATTTTAACAAAGTTGTGGCTAAAAGAATCATCACAGAAATACTCTTTCTAAGGCTCACTACAGGATGGAGATGGTTCATCAAGGTATGTTTCGTAACAATTACATCAATAGTGCCGTCACAAAATACTGTCAGAAATATTGTGTGAGAAGTGCTATATTCAAACAGCCCCAAGAACAAGGAGCTATCTTTCTAAGCCAAATTGCCACCTCTGTATAGAGCTAATGATGAAAACAGGACCTGCTTTGAATGAAGCTCTATTTTATGCAGCCTTCTTTCCTCTGAAATGCTGACTAGAAATTGAAAACTACCAATTATAAATCTGTTAATTTACCTGAGGCTTAGCTTTTATTTTGTATAGTTTAGAAACGGTGATGTATACAAATGCCCTGAGTGCTAAGGGCAATGTGTAAGGTATGTGTTTCTGATGTCCTGCTTATTACAGAATGTATTTTTTTTATTTCAGCTTATACATGAACAAATGTTAAGAATTCCCATTTAAAGTGGTTTGGGTTACCTTTTGGAGCAAAAAAAACCCTCCTAAAATTTGGATGGTTCTTTCCAACATCCTTTTGAAACTTTTCCAGTCTCTTATTTTGTACCTCCTAGGCCCTGTGAAGTTATAATTAATGAAATCTTGTCATCAGGAGCTTCCTATTAAATTAAATCATTTCACAGAGTTTTCTCTCCATTTAATTCTGTTTAGCTGAATGTTTACTGATGAGTCAATTAGCCACTACTTTGTTTGTTCAACTTAATGTCATCACATCACCATGAGATCACCACAGCAAACATTCATCAACAACAGCATTGTCATGTCTGGCTGGTTGCTACAGGCTGTCCTCAGGCTGTCCACATCCAGGAGGCTAGCTGGTCAGTGACCTTGGTCTGACTGCAACGTACCCAGGGGAACCCGTATGGGGCATGGGGGTTAGAAATGACTTTGTAACTGTTGGTGAGGATCTCCCCTCCATATGGTGCAACTCCTCAAGCATGACTTAAGGAGATAGAGCAGTTTGAAAGGCAGCCATGACAACAAACCAAGTCCAAGTGAGTTGGTGTCTGCAGGTGGAACAGGCCGTCTTGTGTGGTGAGAGTTACTGCAAGGAGAAGCTATGTTTTAAAGCATTGGCAATTATTAGGGAGCAAGGTAGTAGATATATCAATGGATATCAATATACCAGCTCAGGAAGTTCCGCATATATTGATATACTTCGTCAAACATAACTGGGCATCAGATCATTTAGTGTGCACTGAGTGGTACTACCATAGACTCCAATATTCTGGAGCTGAACAGAAGATGCTAAATGCATGTTAGTGTCACTCAAACCTAGTGGCTGAATTACTTCAAGTACAGTGCACATTTGCCAGGTCCTGTCTTCAGAGATTGTTTTCCCAAATATCTGTAAATGGACACAGTCCAGCTCAAGGTGCGCCTAGGTATATCAGGGAGTGATATGTTTCGGAGTTTTTGAAACAAAAGTACTGTAAATGTAGAATGCACTGGCTATTGTTTTGGCTGCTCTAAGCAGAAGGCACCACACATGTCAGTATGAGGCCAGGGTGGCTATGTTGGCGTTCACACTAACATGTAGATCAGAAACCAATCAAGCTCAGGTGCTGAAGCCAGTATATTCTATAGAGAGGGCCACTAAAAGATGTTTTTGGGCCCCAGAGCAAACCTTTATTGACTCCTGGCACTTCCAGTCCTGTTGCTATTTTACCTTGTGACCAGAATGCTGAAGCACCAACAGTCTGAAATTTGTACGACTCTGGGGAGCAAGTAGATCTTGTTACTTGATTTTTGCACAAGGTCAGTGAAGCAAATCTGAAGCCAAGCTTTTCAGCTGACTTTCCAAGCCATGTCAGCAACATCCAACAACACAGAGCCACCACTGTTCTTGTCCATCCAGTGGAAGTGTAGGACTTCCTGTAGATTCACCTACAGATATCAAAATAAAGCTTTTTTTTGTTCAGTGAGGATAAGATCCTCTCACGGAGATGCTGAAAGTCTAAATCATTCTCCAGGAGCACCTGTCACCTTTCATGGTTTAAACAAGTAAGACAATTGGGCTTCTAACCAAGAAACTTCATCTAGTTGGGCTGGATGTGGCTGGAGCATAGACTTGTGAGTGGCCCCTTAAAAAAGAGTGCTATTTTTCTCCTCTCTGCAAGCCTTTTAAAACCTAGTCATCCATCCCCAGATTTTAGCAAGGGCATAGGAAGAGCAATAAGCTGTTTCAGGGGGAAAAAAAATTTGTGTTGATACCCAGTCATGAAGGATATCTAAGCTAACAAGGTCAAATGCTGTGATTTAGGGAAGTAAGGAGGAGAATCAAGCAGCTGCACAGCACCCACCACATGGTCTGTGTCCTCCATGTGGTGCAGGCTCTAGGTCCTAATAATATTCTGGCATCAATGCATATTAACAGTGCAATTTCAATAATCAGCATATTTTGTCAAATAATTGTTAGGCTGATGGTTATAAGAGGTGACACTGCCAATATCTCATAAAGGCTGAAAGAAATATTTCCCATTTCCACACTGCATAAACAAAGCATGCCAGACAACCTCAGGAATGCTAATGATCTCCAGCACTTTAGTATATTAAGTATTCATCAATTGAGCACAGACCACAACAATGTTCTGAGAGTCCTTAAACACATGAGAAACACATGAGAAATGATGTAAAGTTTATATGAGCTCATATAATCTTGGTTGGTTATAGAGTCAAGCATAAGATCATAGAAATCAGGTCATGTGTACCATATCTTTCCTACTAGAAGGTTGTGCCCTACATTATATTTGCTGGTGCCACATCCAGCCCAGATTTAATTGACTCAAGCAATGAGTCATCCACTGCTTCCCCTACGGCATTATTCCCCAATCTAACAGATGACATTGTTGGGATTTTTTTTCCCTGATAATCAGACTTCACTGTCCTTAATTTCATCCCATTATATAATACCTCACACTTATGCAGTAACTGCCATCCAAAAGCTTTACAAGTGTTAATTGAGTTTCATAACAGCCCCCCATGAAATAGATAAGTTCTGAGTCAGAGATGCAAAAACCTGAGTTACTTGCCGTAGGCCGCATATGGGATCATATCAAGCACAGCTGGGTCTACCTCATTGACTGGGAGCTGTTTGCATGCAGCTTATGAGATAATCAAGTCATAGGAGCTCTTTTCTAGGATGCAGCTCTAACATCTCTCCTACCAGTGTCTGTCTGCAGCATGAAAAACAGTTTACTCCTTCATTAATATTTGTGCCTTTCAAACATTCATATGTATATCTTTCCCTAGTCATTATTTTTATACTGTTGTGTTTTGCTCTATCTATAAATAAACCAAGCCCTTTATTATTTTGCTCTTTCCTCATGACTCTCTGATCTGCAGACATGTCTATGCAGGTTGTGTGCCCATAATTATACTCTGTGGAGTTTATGCAGATAAGTCATGCCGTGACTGTTAGCCTCCCGGCCTGTGACGCGATACGAGGGGCATAATCCAGCTGGCTGCTCCGGACTTTGTCAGCTGAGACACAGTAGCTTACTGTGCATGTGCTGTTATCCCATTGTGAAGCAAAGTAACATGGGTTCATGTGAGTCACCATCAACTGACCTTATTTTTCCACACAGTGCAGCAATGTATCTCACTGAGTTACCACATCTCAGATGAAGGACCCTGTCTAACAGCTGGGGGACAGGAACCTCTACAGGCCAGCACAGGCCTTCTGTCTGACAAACCCTTAATTTTCTTTAATTAATACATTTGTTTTTAGAATACAAAATTAGAAATGGCATTTTATTGCATGCATTAGCATAGAATCTCAGGTTTCTAGTGGAGGCAACTCAGGCAATATTCTAGATCATAATGCAAATGCAGGCAAGAACTAAAAATCTTCCGGCTACTTTGAAAACTAATCTCTTCTCTGATTTTCATCTTGCTGAACATAATTGCTTTCTAAGTATTTCTCTTCAGTTTACTTATTAGATTTTTGGTGATATTTATCTGACAACTGTTTTTCTAAATCAGATTTAACCTTATTGCTTATCTGTCTTTCTACACCTCCTCTCTCCCACATTATTTTGTAACTTCTTTCTGCTGTCCTCCCTGCTTTTGCTACCCTTTCTTAATGAATCAAAAGGTTGAGTGGATGATGGAGATTCCTGCCATGTAAAATTCAAGACGCTTTAACATGGCATAAACACATATTTGCAAAAATTTCTGAAGTGATGAACTGATTTCTAACTCAACATTTTTCTGTGTTCTGCTACACACAACTAAAAGCTTGTAATACATGCAAAGGTTGTCTCCTACAAGTAGGTTTTGGTACAGGATCTTCCCTGAAATAATCTTTATGCAATACCCATCACCACTTCTCCCTGCAAGAAACAGCAAACTCACATAAGGAAAATTAACAGTCCTCCCCTCCCTGGGCAAAACAGCCCTGGAATATAGGAAAGACCTTTCTTTCCAGAAAAAAAACAATAAGAGAGTTCAGGGTATGAACTAGTGGCTGGCACACCTGCATACCTAATGGGCGTTTCTGAGCTATTTACTTAACCTTGAAATTGCTTTCAAAAAGGTTCACAAAAACTGAGGCTAACATCTTCCATTAGCCAGCCCTGCAGCTCACAGACCTCGCAGAAAAATCTGCTACTTCTGCATAATTAAAGGATCTGCAAACTACCATTCAAGATAAAAAGATCAAGGGCTATCATAAATCTTGCTGCCTCTTGGGATGAGCTCACCAGCAGCAGAAAAAGATGTGTATTTCCTTCTATGAGGATTACTTGCTCAGGTATGGTACAGGAGTTTGATGGTTTCCTCTCCAGTATCTCTCATGGAGCTCTACTTAAGGACACAGCTGAGTCTCTTTTTCTAGGACAGTTCCTCTGTCCAAAAATGCTGTCAAATTATTTGCCTATCTGGTCTGACATTTAGTGAGGGACCACACTGAGCAGAGCTAGTGTGGAATTTTATTTATTTACTTTATAAGAAAGTGTTTATGGATCAACACTGAAATTTTCTCATGGAACTGTGTCAATTCAGATAAAGCTTTTGCCAGGAAAGTTTCCTACTGTCCAGAACCCAAGCTAGAGAGACCTGGGGAAGGGCAGAGGAATCAAGCTGACAGAAGCAGAGAATTCAGCATCTGTCTTCATATATTTTGCCCCTGATGACAATTGTAATTAGTAGGCCCCAGCCACACTACTTGCATCTCTTTTGACATTTTTTAGAAAATGCTGGAAGAAGTTAATATTTTTGCCCTTTGTTTCTTATTTTTACTACTGGAAGGGTTTGGATTGATCACCATGTGGAACACTGACAAACAGCAAAATATTTCTTGCTTTCCATCCATTCCTAACATTGTGTTTGTAATCAAGAACAATTTCTTCTTAGGACTCTGTGTAGTCTTAGGGAATCTGGAAGCAAAACTTCATACCTGTCTTACTCTACACTCTGCAGAGAAGCTTAGAAGGTGAAACCGTATTACCTTGACAATGCTTTTCTTGGTTGGCAGTTAACCCCAAATTGCTTCCTTCTTCCACCAAACTCTACTATTCTTTCTCCTCATTTGTGAAAGATCAATAAAATACTGGAAGAATCTGTGTACGGAAGTGCCATTTCTGGAATAAAAATTCAAACTTTACAAAAGGCTGTTTGGAGTGAAGAATTCATTTCACTGGCAGTGTAGACTGTGCAGTAAATAAGAAACAAGAGAGCAAGAGACCAGGCAACATCAGTTTTCTTTAAGAGAATGAAGAATACCTATTTCTGATCACTTCTGAACAAGCAAGTTTAACCACCCTTAGTTTTTAGTATAGATATGAGATAAAAGCTATGTTAAAACCAGATTAGGCTTTGTGGTTATTTTTTTGCGCTTGATGACATTAATTCCTCTTCTTTCTTCACTTAACATTAAATTACTGTATTTCCTTTTGAATCTTTTAAGAATATTAATAATGTTGATTAAAAGTTTTGAGCTCAAGCTTTATACCAGCCTGATCAACCATAAACTCTTTTCAGGTCAATAAATAATCTTTCTAAGTGGTTTGCAGAGAAAGCAAGCAAAAATTTTTCCCAGTTCAGTGTTATCCTTTTGGTGGGTTTTTGTTTTGTTTTGGTTTTGTAATATTTTCCTTTCAATTGTGCTAATGGTTTAGCACTCGATGAACCTCCAAAAATTGGAATCTTTGCTCTAGTAAATATACAAAACCTTGAAAACTCTTTCAGGACTGTTAGTCTCATAAGTCAGCAAAATTCAGCAGTGGGAAATCTAGGAAATTTCCACGTGTCCTACATTTATAGCCAGTTATCAGTTTCACTTCTCTGTGAAAAGTATGTTATTTTCCAGCTTATTAGATTGCATAAAATATCACTACACAAGCAGATAGGGAGCAGGAAAGGTAAATGAGGTAGACATGATGCTTTGACCCATTCTACTTGTGCAGGGTGATTGTCCTGTGACTGTAGTAACCTTTCATCCCCCTCACATGAGGTAATGCCTTTCCCCACCACAGAAGAGAGTGCTTAAAACACGTTCGATGCATCAGACAGCCAACAGCACATGGGATTACCACCCCTTTTAACATTCGAGGGAATGCAGTTGCTGCAGCTAATTATGACTGCTTACAGGTAATTTCCAGTAATACTCATCTGGACGATCTTAGTTTCTTCATAAGAGCCAAATTTGGACATATTAAAAAGTAAAAGCAATGTAAAAGTCAAAGCTGAGAACGGCCAGATGTGTATTACTATAGGTCATTTCTGTGCCTTTCCTACTGGTTTTTGCCACACACATGCACATGCAAAACAAAACACATGAAAGTCGGTACTTATCATGTCTAACCCAGTTGGATCCTGCAGTCTTCAGCTACCATGAACTCCCAGGGTAGCATTAAATTGCCTCAACATAGGCTTCTCACACCATCTGAGATGCTGTAGAGATTCTGGTATGACCTCCAGTTGTGGCTTTAGAAGCGTGTGGGTCTCCTACGGATCCTAAAGTCCTTTCTACCAGCTCTGTGTGGATGGCTTAGCTACCTTAGAGCATCTAAAATGTCCTATATTTTAGCAATGGGCCCCTGCTCCCAGTGTTGCAAGCTATGGAAAAGATATTTTCACTTTCAGGAGAATCCCCAAGTGTGAGAGGTGGGGATGAGGCAAAATCTCATCAGAGGCAGGTTTTCTTTTGCAGATGTGACAGAGGTTTGGTGCCCTGCATTTCAGCGAGACACCCATTGCCTTTTCTGTACATCTACTGGGGTAGTCATAACTACAGCGAGGTAAAGGACTTCCATGAAACTGCCTACTGTCCAGGGCTTTCTTCACATCCGCAATTAGACTCCTTGGGAGCTACTCTATAAAGCAGAAACCGCCTCTGTGCCTACTGTGGCTTGGAAATTCAACCTGGGACATCCATCCCTTGGGGGTAAATGCACCAACATGCCCTGTCTGGGACTGCAGAGGGGTGTGACATACAGTGCACAGGGCTGCATGGGGCTCTCCTGGTGAGAAGAGGGTGCCATGGCCATTGCACACCAGCCCCTGCCCTCCCTGCAGCACTCATGGTGGCCCTCCAACCAAGCAGCCCAAGGAGAAAATCCAGGAGAACAGTTCCCCCCCAGGCAAATCTGCTGCTCAGGCCAGCAGCGGTCTGGCTTTCGGCTGACATCACGGCAAGGCCAGACTGAGCGCAGCCCTGTAAGTGGAGCTGTGGGAGCACAGGGGAAAATTCTCACCTAGAAAGCCTTAAAAGAAAGGTGCAATCTCAGCTCCTTTACAGTCAAAGTGGGATTGGGGATAATTTAAAGCTGTTCAGCTTTTAAAAAAAAAAAAAAATTACATTCACCCTTTTTTTCCCTCTATACTTTCGTCTGGTGGAAAATCTGATTCAAAAGGGAGTTGTGTGCTTCGGAAAATCTGGCTAGTGTGTCAGTTGACTTGAAAAAAGAGTGGAGAACAAAAAAGCCAAGCTCCCATGCTCATGATGACCCTTAAGGGAACTTAATTAAAGGTGATGGTGAAAGAAAGGTAAGCAGTTAAGTGTCTACACCAGACAGGGTACAGTAAGCCAGACTACTCAACACCTGTAAAGATAATGTTTGTCTCTTGCTCCCATCTCTCTTTCCTTTCTCCATCCCCACTCTCTCTGCTGAAGGTGAGTGGTAGAGCAGGGGAGGAGGTAAACAGCAGGCAGCAGTGCCATTTCTCAAGTCCTGTTTCCCAGGGAATTGCTCTTCCAAAATTTTGATTTCACTCTGCTTCTTTTCTCTCATATCAGGAACCTGGCCCAGAACTTGCCTGCCACTTACCAAAAATGAAAATAAAAGGAAAGAAAGAAAGAAATCCTGTGCAGATGGGGTCATGTTCCAGTGAACTCATTCTAAACATAACTTTTTCATTTCAGCACTCCTGCTCTGACAGCATCTGAATTCCCTGCCCACCTGGTGGCTCAGGGCTTAATGTCTCTATTCCCATCACTCTCCAGCCCTATAAAGAAAAACCTCTGCGGCATACAGCAATTGGATAACAGGCTTCATGGGGCTGAGTCTTAGGACTTTTCATCTAGGTTGAACAATTAACCTGCCATCATTCTGCTTTGCCTCCTGCCATTCCTATTCTCTATTCTCCACTACAGAAATCTGGATTTCCTCTCCATTTTCACACTGCTTCATTAAAATCTGTCTTGGGCCACCTTCCCCTACAGCTGCCTATGGATACTCCATACCCTTTCACAAGAGGGACCAGGCTGCAACCAGCCCTGGCTGTTCTGGGAGGAGGCTGAGCAGCCCACAGCCAGAGAAAAGCAACAAGACAACAGACAGTAGCCTTGTTTAAAACTTAGCTTTTCTGTGCTTTGACTAGTGCTAGTTTGGGGAACTGCAAACAGCATAATATGGCTGTGAGCTCATTACAGCTGGTGAAGATGAAATTGTATGGATCTGATAAAACTGGAGGTGGGGGGACATGCCCTGTCTCTTCTTTTTTTTAGAAACTCTTTTCTGCCTTTCTTTATCTAAAAAGGAGTTGATATCTTAATTTTGGTTTTACACACCATTAATACACAGGGCAGGGAGTCAGGACTATTCCCAGCATAGGATTTTTGCGTGACCTTGATAAGTTACCCTAATGGGATCATGCTGATGCTCAGTAACTCTGAAAATCAGGCCATGGAGGTGCCTAAATATGGATCAGATGCCCACATTTCAAATGCTGAACTTAACCACTTTGCCCTTCAATTTCCCTACTTACAAGAAATCAAGCTAATAACATTTTATCAGGCTCAATACTTTCGTGAGGAAAGAAACTGCAGTGACTGGCATAAATTTCTAGCACAAGTATGTTAATTCATTTTTTAAAGGCCATTTAGGATGGTAAGATGAAGGTGCTATATAAATGCAAAATATCTCACAAAATTTTTGTGTTTTTCTTCTCTGTCCAAATATTTAATTCATACTTGGAAATGTGTGTATCAGATCTCTGTCTTATTAAATATAGAGTCAAGAAAGTATTTCAAAGCAAATGGATTAATATTAGCTTATTTGCCTGTGATAAAAATATTAATAACTGCAATACAGGTAAAGAATGAGAAACAAATAGATGTTACAGAAAGCAACTTCCATTTGGAAGACGTGCTCAAAGTATCACACTAATGAAATGTCATAGGCTTTCTAAAAATTATAGATCATAAGTTTCTGACACAGAAGGTTACTTTGCTTTGGACTTCATATGATGGATAAAGACAAATTAATCACTGGAGTAGAAGTTGGTCGTTGCCTAGGAACCAATGATCATGACCTCATTGCATTCAATATACCCAAACAAAGGATAGCCCCGAAGAATAAAATATATGTGATGCTTCAGAATGGCTACTTCCAAAAATCTAAAGGAAACTCTGAACTACATTAGCTGAAAGGAAGGCATCTACTTTAGGGAAATATTTTAAAGGAACTATACTTATACAACTTTCTATTGAGAGTCCTAGAAGAGTGATCTTTGTGCCAGTGATGCTAATTTTTAATGAACCTGCTGATGATAATGATGTTTCAAAGGACTGGAAGATACTCAGTTTGAAAAAAAAACAGACAAACAGAAATCTGGGTAACTACAGGTTGATTAGTTTAACATTGTATCCAGGCAAAATAATGGAAAAGGTAGTATGCACTTCAGAATTAATTCATGTCAATCAAGTAGCTGCTGTAAAACAAACAAAAACCCAAACAGGTCATAGTCTTTCAGATTACAAATTCAGATGGCAAAAGTTATTTACAGATGTGACTTATTTGGGAATATTGTTAGTCATTTAAAGTAATAAAACATAATATTCTGGATAAAAATAACATTTTTCATCTCTGGAGCACCTATTTAATGGATCTAAGAAATGGTCAAATGACAGCTCTTGAGCACTGATTGGGAAAACTCAGTGAAAGGCTGTGTTCCTAGTGGTATTCTGTAAGGATTGTTACTATGCCTCACATTATTCAATATTATTATGTTACTCAAGAGTAATAAGAACAAATTTGGTGCTTACTTAGAGATTAGTGGAACAATGTAACATGATGGGGACAAGACATTTATTTAGAGCAATCCGTTTGTTCAATAAACTGGGATCTACTGAAAGAAAATATATTTTAATACAGGGCAGAAGAATAAGTCTCCTAACTGCTGCTAAAAGGTGTGGCTATAACATCTGACCTAGCTGCAAGTTGCTGTTAGTTGGAAAGTTTTATAGAGGAAGGATCAGCTTTTAGCTTTCCCATCTTTGTCCTCTGTCCCTAAGCCTCTCTGGTAAGAGAGCAGGCACTGGGCTGGCTGAAATTGCCATTTGCCCAAGCACAGCTGTCCTTATATTTTAAATGGAAAATCATATGTCTAGGGTCAAGGAACAGGTATGGTTCAAGCAATGGCTAACTGGTTCAAATACACAGGAGATCAGACTAGATTTCTAGTTGTTTCTTCTAGTCCTAAATCCTGTAAATCACAAGCAGCCTAATGTGTAAAATGGTCAGCAAGGAGGTAGCTAAATGTTTTGCTTCAGTGTATATGTTGTATAAGAGAAAGCAGTATCTTCACCCCAAAGCCTGGCACAAGGGACCATTCTGCTGCTGCACGGGGCCAGTGTGTGCAGAGCCCAGGTGCTGGGGTGGTTCGGGTCCCAGACACCACCCGGACGGAGCAGGGCAAGCTGCAAACCTCCAAAGTGAACCACCTTCCAAACAAGGATTTTTGGATCTCTGCTTGCAATTCAGTCCTTAATGTCACCTTCCCCCATCCCAACTCAGAGCTGCCCTGGATGCCTTAGCAAGTCAGAAATGGTACCTTGTTACTTCCTAGAAACCACATGTGGCATTACTGTTCTTCCCTTTCTTCAAGTCAACACTTTGCAGGGGATCTGAGTGAACTGGGAAGAAGAAAGAACATTAAGTTAACTTGTAGAACTCTCATAAACTTTTAATGCAATCCATGTTTTGCCACACATCTACAATGTAACAACATGGTTAATTTGCATATCTATCCCATTCCTTGCACATCCTCAATGCTTTATATAAGCACTGTAACGTCAACATCATTGGAATACGTATTCTTTGCCACAGTTTCTGTGTCAGTAAAATTTTTGCTTTTTTGGCATTTTTGATGAGTGGAGATTTTATCAGGTCTGTAAAGTTGCTCAGAGCCCCGTCCAGCCTGACCTGGAATGTTGCCAGGGATGGGGCATCCCCCACCTCTCTGGGCAACCTGTGCCAGTGTTTCACCACCCTCATCACAAAAAATTTCTTCCTTCTATCTAGTCTAAATCTAACCCCCTTTAGTTTAAAGCCATTCCCCCTTGTCCTGTCGCAACAGGCCCTGCTAAAAAGTTTGCCACCATCTTTTTGATAAGCCCCCTTTAAGTACTGAGAGGCTGCAAGAAGGTCTCCCCGAAGCCTTCTCTTCTCTAGGCTGAACAACCCCAACTCTCTCAGCCTTGCTTCATAGGAGAGGGGTTCCATCCCCCTGATCATTTTCGTGGCCCTCTGCTGGACCTGCTCCAACAGGTCCGTGTCTTTCTTATGCTGAGGGCTCCAGAGCTGGACGCAGTACTCCAGGTGGGGTCTCACCAGAGCAGAGGAGAGGGGCAAAAAAAAGAAAGATTTCCCCATCTTGAGATGGCACATCTGCTCAGTAAACTTGGCACTAGTCTTTAGTAGTTTTGTTCTTTTTTCTCCCAACACCTGCCACAACCCCAACACCTGCAAAGACAAGCCAGACATAGCAACATTAAATGGACATTAGCAATGTGTATTGCCAATTCTCAAATCCAGGTTGTGTCAGGAAAGAACAGAAAGGAGGGTCTGAAAAGTAAGCTGACCATGAAAAAAAATAACCAAAATGGGCCAAGCCAGCATAGTGAGAGATCTTCCTCAAAGAAAATGTAATGACAACACTGAAACATTTAAAATAGTCAAAACAGGAAAAAGAGTTCAACTTAAGTGTAATCATGCCACAAGACATGATTGCCAACAAGAGTTGTCCGAATAGCTCTTGGATCAATTCTCATGATGCTACTTAGAGTAATGTCAGAGCTTACTGGTCGTCTTCCAGAGAATCTACCAGCTGCCCACTATCAACATTGCAGCACTCATACACTCGTCTTTTCCTCTTCGTTACAAATCTGACTGCTAGTGCTTTAAAAGCTCTCTTCCCCCAAACAGTAGAGAACCTATTTTTGTGCAGTTATGTTAATAACAGTCATTTTATTAGCAAGTACTTGACCTGTTGCACACACTTACAACTATATGAATTCTTAAGTATTTCAAATAAACTATTCTTAATTATCACACTATTAATATGTTAGTAAAAAAAGACAACTATGATATATCGTATCCTGAGTACTATATAATACTACTTGCAAATAACATTTATATGAAACATATTATCCGTGGAAATGTAGCATTCATTTTGCACTGTTTAAAACTGTGTCACACTGCTACAGCACACCAAGGAGCTGGTGTTGAAGGAGGACACAGCTGAAGAGTCATAGAATCATAAAATAGTTTGGGTTGGAAAGGACCTTTAAAGGTCATCTAGTCCAAACCCCCTGCCACGGGCAGGGACATCTTCAACTAGATCAGGTCGCTCAGAGCCCCATCCAACCTGACCTGGAATGTTGCCAGGGATGGGGCATCC
>NW_008795303.1:367106-412199 GCF_000699145.1 Aptenodytes forsteri
TTACTGGCTGGAGTTCCTTTGTGCTGCTCTTCAGGCACTTTCCTGCTGACCTGTGATCCTTCTCCAGGCTCTGGGCATCTATCGCTGGCCCTGGCATCAACCTGGTAGGAGTGGGATGGATTGAGGTTCCCCTCCCTGTGGGAGGGGAAAGCTGTGACTAGATGCAATAAAGCACAGGAGATATAAATGCTGACAAGGGAAGGTATGGAAAGGACCTCAAGCAATTCATTTAGAAACTTTGTGTCTGGTTCTTGCCCACCTTGCACTTTCAGAAGTCATTGGAAGGTTGAGCACCAAGACTGCAAAGACCAAGGCATACCTGCCCAGCTGATGTTTTACTGCACACAGCTCATCTGCACTTGGAATCACTGAGCAGCGATAGTGTGAAAGGCACCATGTCATTTTAACACTTTTACAGATAAGGCTAAAAAATTCAAAAAATAGTAGAGCATCATGGCAGGAAACTCACTGTCCTACAAGTGAACAAAATACAAGTCATTTCTGCAAATTATTTCTCAAATCAGTCACTAGATTTAAAGAGAAAAACAGAACTGAAAATCTGGATAACGGCAAAGGTTGAACTACTTCTGACAATAATTGGCAGTGGAAAAATGCATATGCTGTGGATGAAGTCCTGGCTTCGCTAACTGTGACAGCAGATCTTTTAAATGAGCTCTTTTAGGATTAGAATTTGACCCTAAATAGCTACACAATGCAAATAAATGAGTCATAGATAACTATAAGGACTTACAAAAGAAATTGAAAGCTGAAACAGAGAAAAATAAGCAGGAATGACACAAAACTTACCGTGTTTACTGTGATTTTTAGAAAGCAGTGGTGTCTTCAGCCATACCTCCCTACAGAGTCCAAGGAAAGAAATAAGTAGGAATCATTTTTTCAATGTAATTGCATTCTTACATATTTATTTTACTCAATTGCCTTTCAAACACCCTGTGACCCACTGTAGATCTGTGGCACATCAGCACATATTTAACTATCTGGCTGAACTGGGGATTTCTCATGCAAGAAAATGAATTGCACCCATAGAGCACTGCAAAAGAGTCACAGAGAGGCATGGATTAATGGGAGGGGTGTCTACAGCAGCAGCATCTGCCCACACCACCCCTCACCCTCTCAGTGGCACCCACTGCTGGTGCACAGGTCTGGTACCACACCACAATCACGGCCTCATGGTGCCATCGTCTCCTCAATCTGAGCAGAGCAATGTGCCGGTAAATCCTACCTGAGATGAGATGCTGCATCTCTTTACTGGGGCTCAACGACACTAAAAAAGATACACAGGAGGTAAGTACTAAAGGCAATTGCTTTATTCGAGCAAGGGGAGTTGCTCTACATCAAACACTTTTGGACCTCCCAATGTTCAGCTGATACATTTTACATTTTTCTCAAATAATTTCAGCTTTTCACCTATATTTAGGGATAGAGAAAGGGAGGGGTGACTTTCCACAGCGCTGGCTTACAAACCGCACCAAAAAAAGCTCAGTGGAGCTTCAAGCACGATCTGAAACCAAAGATAATTTACTGGGTTATTTCATTACAAAATAAATTGTTTATGATACTTTTTGAAACACCCACGCCAGTGTCCATGAAAACAGAATGCTGTATTTATGAGGCAACCCTTATGAGAGGTAGTATAATTTTAGTGTCTTATACTTGAACTATGCTAAAAATATATTACTTTGTCATCACGGAACAGTTATAGTAAAAAAAAAAAAAAGCAAGATCACAACCTTGAAGACTGGATAGTTCTGAGCAGCTGCGAATTAGGCAAGGAGTTGCAGCACGTTGTTCTCTGCTGGTCTGGTGGTGCACAGTTAAAAAGCTACAGCAGCCGCCCAGCCTGTTGCCTGTTTGCCCAGCCCAGTCCACAGCAAACTGCCTTCCCTCTCATGCTGGGCTCTGCCAGGCTCCTGTAACCTTTGAAACTCTGAAGCAGCTACAGGGATGGTGGCAGGAAGCAGGGGACATGTGTCAAGCTCGATGAGTCCCTACGAAACCCTTGGGGTCACAGTTCTACCTGGTTCCCCCACTGGTCTGCAAATACAATGGGCAGAAGTCCGAGCGAAGCGCCTGCTGCATGCCGGCGGCGAGGTGATGCGTTCCCCCGTGTCAGATTTCTGGAACACAGTGGTAGCAGCTGAAAACAGTCAGAAGGGTTTAAGTATGTGCACAATCATCAGAAAGCGAGGGAGAGCGCCTCCACTAATGAGAGAGAAGGTAAATAGAGCCTGAGAAACTGGAAACATTCTTTGGTTTGGCTTACAGCAGGGAAAAAAAATCTTAAAAGGCATTGTGCACAGCGAAGAGGCCATTAATCATGGGAAATGCACTTCCTCAAGTACAGTAGGGACATGTGGGAGCCTGTCACTTTTCAGACCATTACTCAAGAGCTTTCCAGAATTTCAGAATATGCTGATCCTTCCTCGAGGCCCAGGTGACATGGTGTGGCAATGGAGTAATGGATTTGACAATGGTGGCATAGAGCTTTGTTGGGCTGGAGAAAGACATCATTCCTAGGCTTTGGAAGCCCACCACAAATTCGACCCAGGTGCCCTGCCTGGCTTGGCACAGCCGTCCCTTCCCATATATCCTGCTGGCCACGTGCATGAGATAAGTGACCTGGGAACTTGCTGAACTGTAAATCAGTCTCCATTCTGGGCACTTTCCACATGATCATCAAATCCTGGAGCAGATATATCCTGCTATGGCAATAATTAAAAAAATGACAGAAATATTTTAGAACCAGTGGGCAAATTGTCATGCCTGTATCAACATCTGAAAAGAGCCATCTACTTAAACTTTAAAAGTATCTCTCTGCCTTGGCCTTTGAACCTAAAAACCCAGAGGCAGATGCAGTATTTGCATTGTACAGCCAGTGATGGGCTATAAACGGGGAACTCTACATGTCTGTGGGAGCTGGAAAAAATAATCTCTGCTGGCAGTCACGTATTAGGGCTTGACAGGTTTTAAAAGTAACAATGTCATACAAAGCATCATGGTTTAGTAGTAATACCAGGCCCTTATTTGTCAGTTGACCACATTTCCTAATACTGTTCATGCAAAGGTCCTACACACAAATTCAGTCTTCATAATACCCCACTGAACTGAGAAAAATTCACTCTAAAACAAAACTCTTTCACAAAATCCCCAACAAGGCAGTAAAAAGCTCCAGCAAGCATCAAGGAACAAGTCCAGAGAAGTTTTTTCCACCCTGTGGTTTTGCCTCTAACATATAGGTAGCAATCATATTTGTTCCTACATTTTTGGATGACATTTCTCTGTTAGAAGTGCAACAAACCTGTTCTGCTGGAGAAACGGTAGGAGGGAAAGTTTTTCCAAGAAGCTGTACACATTAAAATGAGCCAACCGCATGCTGCATGAAGTTTTGCTAGCAGGAGCTGGGCTTTTTGTTCGTGACACCAGCCATCAGTGAGACTCGGTGCTATCTTCTCTAACCCCATGGGTTTGTCCACGAGTTGGCATTGGCTGCACGTTGCTGCCTCCCTGCCAGCACAGCTTTCTGTGGCTGCCCAATTGTCTAAATGAAGAGGAGGGAAATTATAGCGGAGAGCCATCAGCTCTGTATGAAATTGAAAATGCTTTTCCATGTTCATAGCACTAACGCCTTCGTAAAATCCCAGGTACAGAATGGATGGCAAAAACTCAGTTTTGAAATGAGCAGGCAGAGTTAAGCAAAGTGCCTTTTTAACTGCTGCCACAAACATTGTTGACAGCTAAGTGACACCGGAAATCCAAAAGGAGGGAGGGCACAGCAGAGCTCGTCAGTTTAACTCTTTATCGGAGCACATTTAGTGGCACTTTATGTTCAGCCATGTGAACTTTGAAATACCTAAGTTCAAATTTCACCTTCAGACTTCCCATCTGTTCTTGTTTCATCCTCAGACTTTCCATCTGCTCCCATCTAGGCCTTCCTAATGCCATGCCCAGTCAGACGGTATGGTTTTACCAGGTGCTTCTGTCTTGGAAATTTTATGGCATATAAGAAACAATAAAAATTTATGTTGTACATGTTACTTGTGTTAATTAATTCCATTGCACAACAATGTTTTTTAAATGATATTGTCCAGAAAGTCTGTTAAAATCTACTGTAGACAAATATGGCAATATTTTATAGCTCCTAGTGCCAGATGGGTTTGGAGTTCAGACATTTGCGCTAATGCATTTTGCACTTAGGTGTTGTGCTGGGAAAAATCGACTCCCAGTGACAAAGAGTTAACATTAAAATATTACTGTTAGCTAGGGGCAGTGAATGTAAGGTGGAGGTGTGTTTTCCTGTACTAATTTTTGCTGGAAAGGAGTACATGATAAGCTGTTAGTGTGCCATTTTACAATTTTTTTTAAAAGTGAAATATGTTATTTCCTAGTACTAATATGTAAATATTTTCACGTCTGGAAGAGCAAGAATGTGCTGGCTAACAACCAAAGATGTGCTGGATAAAATCCCCTCCACCTGTTCGGGGGCCATTGCGCTAGAAAAGAAAGATCATTAAATCAGCAGTGTTAAGTCCCATATCATAGCAAGTTTAGTAAGAATAATTAGTGTATTAAAGAAAGATTCACTATCCAAGGGCATTCCTATAATTTCTTGCTTCAAATCACTGAACTCAAAGCCAACAGATATTCTGAACTCCGAGTGCAAACAGTGGGTTACACAGTGGGGCTTGTTTTGGACAGTGTTTTTTGTTTGCTTGTTTGTTCCACGAGACTGAGTAAACAAGGCTTTATGCCAAGTGAGAGTTTCCTTCCCTCGATTTTGCTCCCTCCCAAGCACTCTAGCGGCTGTGCCTCCTACACATGAGGAATCCAGAATGAGCCCAGGGATTTCACATTTGAACCCAAATGCTGTTAGATACCAGACAACAAGGACTTCCCCCCCAACAGCAGATTCAAAAGCAGCCTCCTGCAAAAGCCTCTGTCATCTCCATTGCCACGGGAAGCTCCCCAATGGACAAACAGAATTTGTTTTTAAGCGGAGCTCCATCAACATCACATCACAAGGGTTAAAAGGTGCAGAGTTGTTGACAGGGGAATGGCTCTCAGCAATAAAAATGGAAAGAGTAGCTTGTCTCATTTTCCTCAGAAAAAGAGATGCTCTGGAAGGAGGACAGGGAAAGGACAGGGGGTGCAGACTGCAGTATCTATTCAAGTGAACATAAAGCTCGGGTATTATCTTGTCTAACAATTTTTGGAAGCTGACAAATAGTTACAATTAATGCCGTTCATTTGCTCAGAGATTCAAACAGGAAATTGTATCATTGTGAGAATGGGCATTTACAATAATGCTGTGATTCAAGAATACTTTTGTGAATAAAAGAAATAAGTAGAGTTTCCTGCTATTTGTGCTTTTATAATATGTCATGCTTATAAATCCTCACACAGCTGTGGGTATTTGTCATGATAATCGCGAATCTTCATACTTTCCTCAAATTTTAGTGCATGTGATTTGTTCCTGCAAATGATGCCAATACTGCAATTATCCCTATACTTTTTTCCATATTATTTTGTTTTTAAAGTCACAATCTCATTTCAAGGGAGAAGAGACGATACCTGTGTGAATTATTGACTAATTGTGATGCACAAGTAAAGACTATACAGTTTTAATAAACATCTTACAAGCAACCCACAGACTAAAATCTGTTTTCATAAACTATTCAATGAATATTTATGCATAACAAGTATATTCATGAACAGGGAAAAAGGCTGAATTTGCAATTACTATTTGTGTTGAATAATTTTGATTTACGAATGGGGACATTTTGTTCGAGTTTGCTAATTATCAGTTGGTTTGCGTGCCTGTGAACTAGATTATTCTAACACAAATTGGGAAAACAAGTTAATATCCAATGCTTCCCATAAGTTTTGAGGCTCTTCATCTATTTTTTTAATCTTCTAAAGCATCTTAGATAATACCTGATTACCTAGTTGCAGGTAAGCATCTTCCTGAAACTGACACACAGTTTATCTTTAATAGGTATTAATATGATCATGATCCATTACCATTTCACTCATTGGTTTTTATTTCAGTAATGATGAGGCTAAAGGACTCTGAGAATTAGTTATAGGATACGGACCCTTTCTTTTCTGACCAGTTTGGACACATCCCAGGTTCACAGTAGCCAAAAATTGCTACCGTCTGTTGGCCGACAAATAACTTACAGTATGTGAAATGAGTTTGTGGCCAAATACAGGCGTCTCTCACACACTGCAATTAAATATATTGCCAACTTGTCACGAGTGTATTGTGGAATTACTCCCAGAGAAGGTGGTGAAAATCCCATCAGGTTAAGTGTGCCGTTGAGGAATCCACTGGCAAAAACAGGAGACAGTATGTTCCCAGGAGCAATCCCATACCAACAGCAAAGGGTTGGAGAAACTTGGTGGGTCCATTGCTGTGATTCTGCTGCTGGTTATCAGCAGATTAATCTGAATGGAAACCTAATATCGAGGCTACTCTTTTTTTCTTTTTTCCTTCTTTTTTTTTTTTTTAGTACATGCAAGTTCTCAATACAGGGCCTTCCTGGGTGTTTTAATAAGGCATAAGTCCCACTGCAGCTTAATTGCATTTTACCATAAAGAGATGGTAGAAGCCATGTACCTCCACCTCCCAGGTGCCAAGCTGGCCCCCACCGGTTCCTGTCTTCCCCTTTGGATAAAGCGCCTCCTCACACTCCTTGCCATTTTTCTTCAGCTTTTGCTAGGGGTTACTTCTCTTCCCTCCTGACCCACGCAGGTCTGCTACCTCCAGTTCTGTGGCAAGCAGCTTGCATGCCTCTGTGCCGTCCTCCATCCCAAAACAAACAAGATTAAAAGCTCTTGCTTTCTGACATGAAGATTGGCTTTGTCCATGTGTAGGAAGGAGAGTGATATTTATACTCACATGTCATAAAATCTTAAATTTTCACACAGGAAATCAAAATCTTGGAAAGTGCACACACATAGCAACACTGTCTAAAATAAGTCATTCTGTTGCTTTGTGTCTTCTAGCTTCCCTGGCCTGAGATTGGAAAAAACAAATTTGTGAATGCAGGTGGGCACAGGAGGGAAAGGAGGCAGCTAGTGTGCTTGGGTAGAAAAGTAGGGTGCCACGGTCCCTTTGGAGGTACTTGGCAGAAGCCTCACAGGTAGCAGACCTCTGGTGAAGCCTCCCAGCCATCAACAGCTAACAGATCAGGTCCATGCTAAGAAAAGTGGGTTCATAAGGAACAGCTCATTGGTCAAATCTGTGAAAAACAAGCAAAAACAGAAACACAGATTTGATTACACTCTCTCAGGACTAGGAGAAAATTTCTCTTCAAATCCAAAGAAGATTCCCCCTGCCAAAGCATCAGTGAGAGCGGTGAAGGCAGAGCAGGACTGGGAACACAGTGAGAGCCTGTGCTGATCAGGGCTGGTTGTGTGCTTGTGCTGCTCTCTCCCACATCACCTGGATCCTTCTCCTTTCCGTCATGGAAGCATTAAAAAATGCCCATCTTTCTGCAACATGAGGCAAGAGGCACTCCCAACCTCAAAAATCTCCTTGAACTGATTTTTTTTTCTTCCAGCTATATCTAATGATCATGGGATCTTTTAAAATATTTTCAAAGGTTCCTCAATTACTCAGACAAGCACTCTTACTTGTTCTGTAAGTCCCATAAACCGTAACAAAAGTATCCAGTGTTTTTAATTCTTGACACTTTCAATCTTTTCTTGCTTCCTCCAAGTTGTAATTATTCCCTGGGAAACACTTTAAGTTTAGAGAATGTCTTGATCACTAAAACGATGTCAATATATTACAGTACTAGATTCAAAATTAATCCAGCAGGAGATATATCAACTCTAATTAGCATTTACTGCATTTTTAATTCAGTACAAAGACTTTCCTGGAATCAAACACATCATCATAATTTTAATAATTCACAGTGACCCTCTGGGACCTAGAAGTGAAGTGAAAAACAAAGTAACATTGTCTTTTGTTATTGCTGTATGTTGTGTAAGGATGATGGGCAGGGTCTGGATGATGGCAGTTGTTTTATAACCTAATTCTTTCTTGATGTTTTTTTTTTTCTTGTTTTCTTTTTTATAAATAGAAGTCTTTCAGTTCTGTCTTCTTCCTGGAGGATTTTCGCAGCCATGGCTCCCTGAGGGACCTGCACTCTGAGTGTCTTTCAGCACTGACCACTTCCAGTTTGTCAGATAGAGTGTGACAAGCTTCCTAGGTCATCATGCACTTGTAGATCTTTGTTGGGCTTTACCTGGGAACTAACTACTTCAGTTTCATCAACTACACTAAGGATGACTTTCTCCTTAATATTCTGTTCTCTGTTTTTGAACTACTTTAAATGTCTGTTATGAATCAGTCATGATTATAGGAGTGTCCTGGGTAAATAACTGGTTGGGAGAGGATGTTGATTTGGCTGTTAAAGAGGAAAAAAAAACTTAGATTCACCCAAAATAACATATTTTCTTTTTCCTCTTGCAAAAAAATCAACAACCATTCAAACAAAAAAAAAACACCAAAACCAAACCCTGACTCATTCAACCCAAGATAATAAATGAAGTTTAGAAGACTTACTGTCATGTTACCGAGGAGTTTCTCTTTTGCCTATTGGCCTCCTTGAGGGTTTAGATGAAAGTCCAGATGAACTTCCAGGTCTTCCTGGGAAGATCCAGACTGACGCTGTCTAGCAGAGGACACCCTTACTGGCTGGTTTGTAAGAAGGGGGTCCTCTGGCATCTCCTTACTCACTGTATGAGCTATGTTAGATGTTAAGTGAATCAAAGAGAACCACAAGGGACTTCTCCCCGGTGTGGTAAGAATGGGACATATACTTTCCATAACTGATGCCAGTGAATATTTAAATGTATCTGTAGAGAAGAAGACTGAATCAGTGGTCAGTCCCCCCAGACCCATTAGCAGGGGTCAGAAGGATAAATGCTACTTCCCAAGTTGCAGCCGTCACCTCAACTCCTGGGCAGTCTCTCCAGCAGCTCCTTTAGCTCCTTAGGAATCACCTTCTGTAGACTAAGTTTTACAGCCAATGGCAAGGTTTTCAGTGCTGTCCCACCTCTTGATTCTAGAAATTATGTGAAGCCGGTGTTAATAGTTCACATTCTGCATTGATAAGCTCTAGCTGGGATGCCTAGCTAGACTGAGAAGTCAAATTGTTTGCCATAAAAGGATTCTGTGAAATTATGCCTAAAATGAAATAACATGATTTTTAGGGACTATAGAAATGTGAGAGTAGCAGTAGCTGTAATCATGCAAATGGGAAAGAAAAACACAGGACACAAAAGAATTTGGATGGTTTCTACAGTTAGTGCAATTTTGAACTCAGTCACTACACACTGTGTCTCCTAGAAGAGGCTGACAGGGGCAGGCAATGTTTCTTCACTTTGGAAAACCAGTCCCCAGGAAATGAAAAATTTACTGTCTTTTGCATCTGTATTGATGACCTAAACATTAAAAAATATACACAGATGAGGGGCATTCACCGATGCGGTATTGTTGTCCACCTCCTGCTTTCCCAGACAAGGTCTATCTGTGAATTTGCCTCAAGAGAGGGAGCACCAAGCAGCAAGGACTTCTCACCCATGTGAGCTGCCAGATTCTGTACAACCAACAAACTAACCATTTCCATGAGCCAACAGAGTCAAGAATGAGGTACCACTGGCATGTGCTGTCCTCTCCATGCCAGTCAGAAGCCAAATTATTCCATGCTTTTTGATGTTAACAGTAATAGCTCATTCCAACATGCCAGCACTATTGGTCTTTCAAGAGCATCCATGAATGACCCTTGACCAAGAAATCTAATACTACAACCTAATCCAAGTGCACATTTAAGGCTACAAAGGCCAGGAATGGGTTCCTATTCATCCCAGGACTCTTACCTGAGTGTAAGTAGCAACTCCTTGCTTCCGCCTGGTTCATGTATACCTCTCTTTCACGTTGGCAAATGAACAACACAGTCCCCAGACTTTGATATTGGCTCCCATTCCTGCCTTCACCAGTATTTTAGCAGGATTTATGTCCAAAGAGTTATGTATTCAAAGGCCAAGTATCAAATGTCATTATTTATTTATGCCATTGCATCTATTTATTTTACTCTATCCATGAACCCTGCATATATTCCCTAACTGTGTCCCCAAAGCCCAGTGAACCTTCAAACCTTTCCATGAAACCCAGAAATTGGTTTCTGTGCTTGCCGAATGGCAAAAGTCTTTCTTTCCACAGAGGTTTTTCAGGCTGCTGTCTCTTGATCTTTGAAATATCCTGAGTCTTCAAGACCTTTTTTCTCCCTCAGGACTCAGAAACCTCCTCCTGAAGTTTTCTCTGATGGGTAGAAATGGGTGACCTCAGTGAACCCAGATATCAAGTCCTAAGCCTCAGAGATCCTATTAGTCCCTTTGTAACTGAATAATAAATTCCCAAATGGACTGAAGGATTTGGTGTTTCTTTAGAAACCTGGAGGCATGTGTTGTGTCCAGAGTCTTGTGTCCAGAGTCTTAACTAAACTTTAGGGATGAGGGAGAATCCTGTTGTCAGAAAAGAGCCAATTCATTCACTCCACACAAATCTGGAGGAGAGATTTGCAGGATTATTGTAGAAGGTCCAACCTTCATGGCAATACTTAACCCAGCCTAAGTGCACTGGCACTTCCCAAATTAGTTTTCTGTAACTGCTGAGGCCTTTCTTAACTCCCTATCTCTGCTCCACTCCTGCCTCAAATCCCTACACCTGGTACCACCTTGTCTTCTCACCTTTGTCCTGCTTTGGGTACTCCTCCAGTCATAGGACTAACTTCTTCTAGCCTGGGCTATAATATCAATGAACCCCTCAGAGGACCTAAATTCTCATACATATTCAGAAGTCCTTGGCCTGGCAAGACAGGTGGAAGCAAGATATCTAACCCCCTGGTATTTCAGAGGTGAGCAAGGAAATCCCACATAAGCCTTCAGAGGAGCCTGATTTATTAGTCTGCTCTTGATCCATTCAGATAGCACCAAATTCAGTACAAAAAAATGGAGTAATGGAGTTACATGCCTCTTGGTCAATAAGTTCAAGTGTTCTTTTAGGCAGCGAGTGGGTTGAAATCCACAGCCTGAACCCACATCACAGGTCTCGGGGAGTATCCAGCAACTAGGCTATTGAATTGCCTGGAATAGCATCATTCTCCCTTCCCTTCCTCTGAAGCTGAGCCACAGAACATAAAAGCAATCACAATTCATGGCTGAGAAGAAAAGATGAAATAAAAAGTAAAGCAGAGGAGAAGGTTTAATGATTTTCAAAGTCAGAATTGGATTCATAATCTTTCTTCGAATTTCTGAAGCCAAGTAATCCAGACAATAGTTTAACTCCCTAATATTAATGGAGCTGATTCTCATTTATGCTAATGTCCCTTGTGTCCTGCATTAACAGTTCATTTAAACCTTTTTAAGGTCCCTTTACATCTCTAAAGCAGTGTAAAGGAGCCATACTATAAGTTAGCGTAGGCTGGAAACATTTTCTCCACTATTATTTATTCAGCTTTGTGTGGATTTCTTTGGTATGGAAACTATATGAAGCTTTAATTGAATGCGTCCCCACCAGTCTTAAAACATTACTACTATAGATTATCTTTTCCAAGAACTGTTCTCTAGAATTATTTATGTGCCAGTCTTGCTAAAGACATGAAGATTTTGCAAGTGAATACGAATTACCATACAGAATGCTTGGGCTTTTGCCAGGACTTGCATGAAATGAAAGCATTTACATAAATGAAAGAGATGCCTGATTTTTCTCATGGCTTTCTTGTATACTTAGAAAATTTTGCCAAAATGTTGCATCACAAACTGCTTCATACTTCTGTCTAGAGCATGCAGTGTGTAGTTCACCTCAGTGCAGAGAACTAGCAAAGTATATTTTTCCCAATGGGCCTTTAGGTATGAAGAGACTCCAGTCACTGTGCCTGTTGCACAGTAGTGAATTCAAGCAGGGTGACTGACAACTCTGCATCTTGCTAAGGTCTTTTTAGACCGAGAATAACTCAACCCAACTCCAATAACCAAACTCCATTCCAAAATGGAGTGCTGCAGTAGTGGGTTTCTATTTTCTATTGCCTCAGCAAACAGTTTGCATGGCAATCACCGCATAAGAGCTTTGCTGGTAAACTATTATAAAGTGTTTCGTTTGGTTGTACCGAAGCAAGTTGATCTTGCTAAGCTTTCATCTTGAATGTAATCTATTTGAGCCACTGTAAATAACAGCATCTATGGGATAAAATAACAATTGCTTTAAAAGGAAAATGCAGTATTTGCCTTCATGTAAAAACAATTCATCTGTGAAATCTCTTTATCTCCTTCATTCTTTCTCCACTGGGTGTATCCTGCAGCTCCAGCTGCTGAAACGTAGCGCACAGAAACAAGGCTATCAACCGCCCTAACTTAGAGGTCTTTGAAAAGCAAAACTGTCAAAGAAGGCCATTGGTTTTAGTAGTATCTCAAATGCAAATTGTTGATTATTCTGAATTTCCTTCCCAAAGTAACCACTCTGAAAAGCAGCTCCTTTTATGTGGCTCAAAGCTATCTCAGAGTGTTACCACTGATCTCTGTGGGGCCAATTTTTCAAATTACCAGTAATTCTTGGAATTAAAACACTGTATCCCACTTCCAGCAATGTTTTGCAAATCCTCTGGCTTCCTTTGAACTAAATGTTCCTCAGGCTCCTGCTTTATTCTTCTATCAGGCTCACATGTCTGAGTGGCTCAGTATATAACACAGTCACTTATTATCAAAAGAAGGTAAATGTCTACTATTACAGACAAATTGGAAATATGTGCTGGGGCCTGAATTCATCCCACTTAGCTATAGACAGCAAACTAAGGTACATGAATTAGAAGTGCAAGTACTCTAGGTTGCCTATAGAGTCAGCAGAGAAAGAAAGGCATTTTCTGGATGCAGAAATCTTTACATAAGACCTCTGGCTTGTCTGGCTGGGAAAGGTGACAGGACAGTTGCATGACTAAGTCGAGGTGCCTGAGTCTGGCATGAATCCGGATCTGAGTCTACAGTGAAATATGGTTGATTCTTAGAATATTAAGATACAAGGACTTTAATACATGTTTCTGTCATGTTATCCAGCCTGAAAGAGTGGATTTTCAGTAATGAGCTGAACTGTAGAATCACAGAACAGTTTGAGTTGGAAGGGACCTCTGGAGGTCAAGTAGTCCAACCTCCTGCTAAAAACATGGTCAGCATCAACATCAGATGAGATTGGTCCGAGCCTTGTCCATTTGACTTCTGAATAGGTCCAAGGGTACAGACTCCACAACAACACTCAGATTATTTTTTTTTTCAGGAGTGGAGGGTGTCATAGCTATTATTGCATAGAAACATCTTGTGACCAGTGAGTTTAAGGTCAAACACACCAGCAAAGAAAACCACATGATGAACATTTTTGTACTAGTGAAGGATACACTTTTTAACCAGAATGAATGCAGACTTTTGGCTAGATAAATATACAGGTGGATGAGCCAGTATGAAGCCACAGTATGCTGCTGAACGTTGCAAAGATTTACTGCATCTAGGATCACACCCAGTGTTTTGAAGATGTTAACACTTACATAGATTTGCATGGACTGTGATCGTGCACACTCCTACTGGAGCCCCATCTTATTGTCATACCTTCAGGGATAAATAAGCGTTTCTTTACATGCTGAAATCACTTAGCCTTAACTTAGATTAGCTGCATGTGAGGACTTACCTATCAATAGCACTCCCCAAGACAGGTATGCTAGTATATGAATTAAGTGACAAAACAAAGGCTAAGTTGAACAGTTATTTCAAGGATAAAGACTACGTAAGAATCTAAAAGGATCCCAAAATGTAAACATCGAGATCCGTGTATCCCAACAGAATTAATTTTCTTATTCCTGTGTGTGATATCTTTTTTTTGCCTTAAAAGATCTGGGAAATCGACTACATCTTCCATAATCTGCACAAGGATCTAAGGGGCATTGTTTTAGGCATATTGCTGGAAAAAAAAATTTCTATTTGCAGGGTCATGGGTGCTGTTATAAGAGCTCATGGACAACAAATACTTCTTGTCAACTTGCAGCATTTGTTTCTGTTTCTTTTCCTAAAAGCTGCCCATGCTGTCTCTTTTACAAATTAATCTGAAATTTCAAAAGACCACACACTTGGCTTTTCCATCATTTTTTTTTTCCAGAAGCGCCTAAAAGGGAGAGGAGCCTTGTTAGAATGATTTCTTTCCAGAATAGAGTTTGAACTGGAATTCCACTGTGAAATGTTATTTTGTTCTGGCCAGCATCCATAAGTTCCATCTTCGTATTAGAAGTTTATCATCTTGCTTAAGCTGGAACTGTGTCCAGCTGGGGAGATGCCATCCACCTCCCTTCATCATCTTACTAAATATTCAGAGAATGAATTCAAACAGCTAAAAATGTGTGGCTCATAATATGCAGCTTGAATTTATAGTAACACTATCCGCACACTAATAAGGAATTTGCAGGCTATAAAGATGATTATCTTTGTCCTTAAAGATTTATGTCCTTGACCAGGCCAGTTCCATATTAGCAATGATATGCTAAGCAGTCACTTATTTTAGAATTGCCAACATTTTCCCTACCCTCTTTTTTTTCAGGAAAATGCACAAAGCTCAGAAATTTAAAATGAAGCTGAGGTTAAGATAGAAATTGTCATAATAACTATTTAGTCCATAAATTTTTAAAAAAAACAGATGTCAGCCACCAAAAAATTTGAAGTAAGAAGTCCTGAATAACCTTATTGCCATTGCCTGAAAGTGGATTAAAAAAAACTTCAGGAAATTACTCTTTTGATCTTAATGATACGTAAATTTTCATCTGATCTCTGCTGACAGTCCACAGTTCTTGGAGGTCAAATCCATTCCTCGGTTCAAACTCCCGCATTTCTGTATGAAAAAGGACATTGCTCTGCACAACTTGAGAACTTCCTCATGCAAATGTTTATGAGGAAATATTTCAGTCATGTTTTTAAAGACTATTTACAAGTGTAGTCCTTTGGGAGCAGTCACTTCACCCTCAGTAGCAGAGATGGTTTGGTTCATTTGACCTGATCCTCCATGAAAAAAATTACAATCTGCTTAATCAGGTCTCACTTTCAGCAAAATTTTATTTGTGAACTAGTCATCCTGTGTGTTTGAGGTTAATTAGGAGATCAGCCATGCATTTGGAGGATCCAAAATTTCAAGATGCATTAGAGATCAGAGAAACTAAGGTATGGAGTTCAAGTCCCAAACTTCTTTTTTTACTGGTTGAATATGAACAGTTAATCTGGGAACATGACCAGAGAGCTCCTGCCAGCCCACATGGTGCCTGTGGTTTTGGGACAGCAGTGGTGGCCTGCAGAGTCCCAAGAGTCATTGCCCTCCTCCCCAGTGCCTGTGTGGTGCTACCAGCCATGACCACTGCTCCTCTCAAATCCTCAATAGCCTTCAGGCAATGAGCACAATGTATAGACATCTCAGACACTTTAGCAAGAGCCAGAAATCTCAGAGGAGATGACTGTCATTCCTAACCCTCTGTTTCTCTCATCATGAGCACTCATCTGCTTGTATCTACTTCACCTTCATACCTGAGCCTCCAGCAGCCAGCGCGACAGCATTGTGGTTCCTTCCAAACTAGTAAAACACTGTTTATCACTGTAGTTGCCCAGGACAGTATGTTTTATTTTATACACCAAAGGTAGATTCAATTTGGCAATACATTTTCTTTAAAAGTCAACCCCTCTGGTGCAGTAAAATACATTAGGTTTGACGTGCTTGGCTATGAAAAACTTTCCTTTTGCCAAGGCTACATTGTCTGAAGTCTCAAAGTAGGAGTTATCATGTTATTTGAGATGAAGGGCAGAGTAATTTGTGGTGCTTGGGCATGACACATATAATTTTACACTTTATCTGTAGGTGTGATACCGGATTCTGCCAGAGCAGGCACCTGGTATCAATGTTCATTCTGGCATTAGTTCAGCAAAACTCACAATTCCTGAGAAAAAGCACACGTTTCTGAATAGAAAAACAACTTAGTGTCCAGAGATAGGCTAACATTAGAAATGGGTGACCTACCCAGCAATTTGTCGGTGACAGGGAAATGAAGGGAGGTATTTCTCTGGGGTTTTTTTGCTTTTGGGGTGACGTGGCAAAAGCAATTGCTGTGTATCTCTGTCTATGTCTTAACAATTGTTTGGAGAAATTTACCATACTAATGCAGTGTTTGTCCTAGCGCACATTAAATAAAACTTTGTTTTGCTCTTGGGAGGTACTTTTCCTGTTATCTGCCTGCCATAGCTATTTGCTCCTGGCAAAGAGATCCTTGAAGAGAAGGAAGACTTTCGTCACAATTTTAGTGGACTGAGAATTGCAGCAGCCTCCAAATAACTGATGTTTCTGTGGGCAGGCTAGGCACTGAGCATCAGGGGAGATCATTATTTAAAATCAGTGCTGAGAAGGCCATTTCTAGTGTCAGTGCTAGGATGAGTCATTTAAAATCATTCCTGGACCTACTGTAGAACAACTTTATCAGATTCATACCCCTGATCTGGATTATTAGCATGCAAGTTCGTGCTCCTCACAGAGAGAGCAGTTGCAGAATCTGGTCCATTTTTCAAGCTGTATTTCCAGAACTGAAATAATCCATTGTAGAAATAGCCACTAGTTTAAAGCTGGGTCAGCTAGTGAAAACTGCCAGACAACCTCACATTTCCATTGCAGGATATGAGCCTTGTTATCCACGTATCAGTATTTTTCAAACTGCAGCTTTTATATAAAACCAGAAGTGTTATGCTGCACATAAATGGAGTTGACTGATTTCGCAGCAGGTCTCTATGTACAAACAGCTATAAAAGATAGACGACACGGGATTTAGCAGGCCACGCTCAGAGTACTAGCCATAGCAGCATTGTTTCACGTCTTTGAATTTATAGAGACAGACCAGTGTAATGAGAGAATCAGTGATTCATTTCACCTACTAAATAAAAGAAGTATGTTCCAGCTGTCATGACTTGCCATTAATAAAAGCACCTGTGCTTTGAACTAGATAATCAATAACACTCTCAATTTTGGAACAGGTTTTTATACATTTTATGCACAGTTATTTCTTTTTTTTTTCTAACTTTATTGTTTTGTTTCTTGTTCTTCACCACATCATGAAGAACCAGTCAAACATTGAAATAGTGAATGTGAATCTATCCCTGTTTTTCCACTGCCATAAACTGCACTTTTGAAGATCAAAGCCAGCATCTCAGCAACTGAGGTTTAAGTGTCATTTGGCATACTGAATAAAAGTCGAGAGCTTTCCTTTAAGTAGCATCTTTAAAGCTATGTGTTGAGAAAGGTCTTTCTAATCCCCTCTGCAAATACCCCAAACAGAGCAATAATAAACCATATATGTGTCCCGTCACCTTTTCCTGCAACTATTGCAACTGCAGCAATTTCTACTGTAAAAGACGCTGTAAGAAAACTTGACACCCCATTTGACAAGTCAGAATGAAGCAACACAATTTGGCTGCACAATTTTGAATCTCTGGAGAAAATTTGCAACATGGTTTGAAAAATTCCACAACTGCAAAATGTCACTGGATAATATTTGAATATTAAACAAATCTGAAAAAGTTATGCATGTCCACGTACACTTGTATTGAGATAGGCAGAAAAAACATGCTAAAATTGTTTGCAAATTCCTACAGATGTTTATTCATTTTCTCTGGTTGAAACTCTATTTGGTATGTGATCAAAAACAACAATGTAAAGGAGTTTGCCTTCTTTAAGAGCATTCTTTCCATTAGTGATAGTATTAGAAGACAGGCCAAAGAGAGGATTTCTGAATGGAAATCTTGTTGACAGTTGTGGTAACCCAGACTGCAGTTGGCTATTTTTCCATGTGGTGGTTAGGCTGGGATTTTTGTTTATGGTTCTGGTTGATCACATTTTCATGTTCTCTTACAGTCTTTGACAGACAGCTTCAAACTAGCAAAGCACAGCTGTAATCCAAAAATATGTTCATATCCTCAGTTACCACAATCTCCTACTGCTTTCAGGAATTATTATGCTATGCAGTTTACAAAGGGTACAAAAAAGTCTGTAACAGCTATTATCAAATTCAGCTGTAACCTTCCTAGCAACACTGCTCAACTGAATATCTGTAAAGCAAAATTTTGGCTTTGCAGATCAGTGTAATAATGGGAGAGTTCCTCAGAGAAGGTCTAGCACAATAAAAAAGCATGACGTTATGGTTAAAAACACTTATGTAGAAGTAGCCTGACTCACGTGACTTATCCCCATCTCAGAGATGCAAAGGTTAGAGTGAAAACATTAGGTCATCTAGTCTGCCTTTTTAATTCAAACCGTAGAATCTCATCCAGTTACTCCTGTATTGAAGTCAGCTGCTTAGGTTTGCCAAGAAAAATCTTCTGAAAAGATATTGAGCCCTTACTAGTAAAGAACTAGTAATTCTTGCCAGTCAGGTTATTTACCTATAGTTTTTTCATTATACTCTTTGATGAAACTGAATTTTGGTTGGTGAGTGTGCTAGGGAAATTCTGAGGAAAAGAAAAACAAACTGTTGCTTGCAGCAATGGTAAATTAACAAACTTCATTCTACTCATTCCTATACATCTCCAGAAGAAAAATGCAAGAAGTGTTTTGCAAACAATCCTGTGATAGTTATAAAAACAAGTGCTCTTTCCAGAAATTGATGGAGAAACAGGGAAAAAATTGATAATTAAAATATCATGGATGACTGGAGGGTGGCAAGAAGGACGTAGGGCACTATGTCTACATTTTCTCATGAGTCAGATCCACAAAATCATGATTGTCTAAAAAAAAAATAAAATACACATATGCAATTTATAGCTAAAGATCCGTATACAAATAAACGTATGACTCTTGCTGTTTATTCCAGCATAATCCAGCCCCATCAACAAAACTTAGCATATCAGAGTAAAGGCCATTCTTTAACTCCTCATTAAATAAACAGTCTGTCCCAAATTATTTCCCTGGCCAATTTTGTAACTTTAGGGACGTATTTACTCTAAATCAGGCACCAAATTTTCTTTCTCAGTTTTTCTTGTTAAGACTTTCCCTCTCTTACAGTACTTGGAAGGGGAATATATAAGTTATATACAGCCCTTCTCTCAATGCCTGCCAAGGAAAGATAGATCAAGTGTTCAGTTATATACATAAAGATACAGTGATGATTCCAGAATAAAACACATATCTTCATTGGCTAATGACTTCTTGGAAATTTACTGACACAGACCTTTGGAAGAATCAATATTTCACAGAACAGCCAACAATGAAATAAGCCACAGCTGTAACAGTCTATTGCAGAAGTTCATATACACTGCAGCCAAAGATCAGCAGAGAAGAGGGAGTTTTGCCCCTCCATTTTCTACCTGACACCTAAGACTGCATCGGACCTTGACATTCAGTGTTTTTCTTTTCTTTAGTTCCTTTCAATGGTAGAATTATATTTTCCTTACAATACAATATCCAAATAATTTCTCTTAGGGATATTTTCCCTGGCAAATCCTTTTCCATGAAGATTACAAAGATAAAGTAGAATCTGAAAGGCATGGAATAGGTCTCACATCAGCAATAGCTGTGCAAATAGGAGGTGACTGTCTCCTCTTTTAAAGTCTTGGGATGAGTAAAGGGAGATGGATACTGTCTATGCTTTCCGTTTCTTCAAATTCCAGACTCTTAGGTCATTAGTAAACAGGGTGATATTGCACCTCTGCCACAGTGGGTGAAGTTTTACAGTCCATGTTTAGAAACGATTGTCCAGGAATATGGAGTTAATTTACATTTCTTTAAAGGCATATGATCTGAATTGAAGAGTGCAGATGTTAATGATAATAGAAATCAATGAGACTCTTCCTGGAAAGGATGAAAAGTTTTGTCCTCACTAGTCTGCTCTTCTGGGCAGCTTTGTTGATTCACTCTTCATGCCATACGTCTAGCTAATTGATAGTTTTAAGTATACTTGCAAGCTTTTTGTATTTCACAGAAATATTCCTCAAGGGTGCTTACTGACAAATAACAAGTTAAGCTGCTGACTAAAAAAGGAGTGAGGACACAGTATCTATGAATGGGCATAACACATCTGGTGAAAATATGTTACAGCTAGAAATGTCAATGGACCATTCTACATGTATTTTTAAAAAATGCAATACAGAATATATATGTGTATCAATGACCTATCTACCTATAGGTGCAACACCAAGGACAAAGACAAAGTAAAAAATGGCATCTGACATTAGAAGTATTATAAACTGTTGTGTTCTCTTAGAACAGGGGAAAAAAAGGGGGGAGGGGGGGAGAATGCCCTTGTATTCTGGAGTCACTTATTCTGATAAATCAGAACCTGAACCCTGATGGAGAAATCCTCTTTGATGGGTAAAGGGGTTGTCAGGTCTCCAGGAAGAGTGCTCCACAGCTGTGGTTGCGCTATGGGCTTTACCAAAGGGTGTGCAATGAGGTAGATCCCACTTGCAGTGACACAGGACTTCACAGGGTCATCCTTCTCACAGAAAGTTAGCCAGAAACACCTGTGATTTGCTTTGCATGCTAGTCTTTTACTGGCTCTGCTCATGGGTTGTCATCCTTTTCAGCCTGGGATGTTTCATAGAAATCCTGAATTACAGAAATCAGCCTGGTGAACCTAACGTTGTGAAACACATTTCATAGAGCAAAACTCTAGGCTTAGTGTTTAAATCCTTGTTTTAATTGTTACATGGTATGGTATGAGTGGACCAGCTTTTCAGGTGGCATAAATTAAAGCAAGATTTAAACCAAATGGGGAGCTGGCCCCCATGACTGGAAGCAATAAAAACCAGGGGGTCCTCATCTAAACTGGAACAGACCAGACCTGATGTGGTGCTGCTTTCTCCCACAGTGCCACTGCACCCAGCACAGTACGGAGTGAATAGGATCTCTCCAGAGCTACAGAAATTATTCAGTTATTCTACATTTGGGGGGTGGAGGAGTCTAACAACAAGTTGCCATTAGCAACCTGTAGATTATGACTGGCAGCTGGAGGATCCTCTCCTCTGGCACCTCGCTCCCTCTGGAAAACCATGAATTTGGAGATGGACACTGGGCAGATGCTCCGCCATGGGCACTGGAAGCCACACAGCACTCAGCGGTAACTGCTACCACCTCAGGGTCACAGCACAGTGTGACACCTCACAAGGAGCCAATGCTCTTGTGAATGAAATTCCTGCATGTTGTTGGGTCCCCTGACACCAACATGTTATAAAGATCAGATGATACAACAACCACTCACAGAGCAGAATACATTTATGAAATGCTAGTGAAACTCATAGATTCACAGCAGGAGAGGGGAAGATAAAATGTGTTTAGTGCTTAAGAAGTTGCTAAATATTTGGGCAGGGCAGTGGGATTCTTTTGGCACTTTCTATCCTCAACATGTAAATTGCCTTTAAAAGCTGATTCAACCCCAGGCATGTTCAATGCTATTTCAAACAAGAGATAAACTTAAATATTAAGTTGTGAGCTTATGAAAGATGAATAAGAGAGGAAGATGAAGGGATGGAAAGCAAAGTGAGTAGGAGGCAAAAGAAAATGGCAAGGCTGGGAGATTTTTTTTTAAAGTTTGACATGGAAAGGAAAGCAGAGATAAAAGCTGCAGGAAAGCTCACTTGCCAAACGACCTGTTGTAAGAATACATCCTCAAATTTCTAACCTAAGCTAGCTTTTCTGGATCATCAACACATATGGCTCCCATACGGCCCATTAACACCCATAGGCTGGGTTTCTAGTGTCTAGGCTGACTGCTGGGGAGATCGGATGGCCTGATCCATATTACACATCAGGCTGGAATAACCCAGGGTGCTGGGGTTGGCTCTCTCTCATAGTCTGCCTACGAAGCAATCTGGTCTGCATGGAATTTCAAGGGGTGTGGTGAAAATCACAAAAAATCCTATCTCTAATACTTTTATTTTGCTTCAAGGCAAATTGTTTGCAAAAACTTTCCTTTTGATTTCTGTTATCCAAATAATTCCAGCTTAAATTGGAACTCAGCTATTAATCTGATAATGACATGGCTGAGACGCATTCTCTGACGATTGATCTCAAATGACTTACAAGGCTTTACTTTACCTCATTGTCTGCATTCCTTTCCAGCCAAGAGTTCTGTCAGTATTTAACACACACACAAAACCCCCTCAAATGTAAGTATTAAGATGATTACTATGTACCTGGAAATATCCTTTAATTTTAATTTTGTTTTATTTTATTTTTAGCTTCAAAGCTTTCCCAGGAATGAACACCTGTCTTTCACAGCATTACAAGAAATAGTCGGGTACCTCAGATGCTTTGTTGTGTCAAGTCCTCTAATAGGGACACTGTGAGTATAAGTCACATTTTAATTAATGATCAAAGCAAAGGACACCTGTAAATTTTGGTTCAGTTTCTTCAGTTCTTTGATATCAGGTTTATCCATTAGAAAAAGACTCCTTTGATGCATATCCTGCTGACACAAGGTATCTTTCATGCCTAGATGCCACGGTGACTGGAGCTTTACAAATGCCGAAACAGAACAAGATGAAGAGAATACTATGTTTTTCCCCCATCCCACGTATCAGTTTAAATCTTATCTCTAAAAGCAGCAAAACTTGCCATCCTGTACAGTCTTCTTTTACTCCCATGACTCTAATTTCCATTGAAGACTGCAGCTACTTTAGAAGGTGCCATTAGGAGGTCTTGTTAGGGTCTGGCCCTGAGAGTTAGTGACAGATTTGTGCAAACTTTGCAGCCTGCTCACTGCCCAAACCAGCACCAAGATGCTGCTGGGGAAGGAAGGGACAGGGAAATGCCAGACCCTGAGACTGCCTCCCCATTTCCACTGCAAAAAAATGGTGAGAAACCCCAGCTGAAATCTCCGTTCATTTCTAAGGGAACTGAGAAAAGGGGTAAAGTAGTAGCTCAGCCACCCCCATCAGCCAGTGTAAGCAGTGCACCCAGTATGGGAGGGATAAACCCTGCATCACATGGACATGGTAACACACCCTCCTGCGCAGAGGGGACACAGAACCCACTTTCAGGCTTTGCAAGTATTGGAGGGGGGAGGTGAAGGGTGACTGGTCCTGGTTAAATAAAAAAATAATAATAGAAATATCACGCAGCTTCACCTAAAAGATGAGTTTGAAAGCTGATGATTATTTATCATGGGGCTTTCTCACCTGAAAAGGTGGCATGTGGCAGAGAGATTAGTGTGACATGCAGTAATTGAGGCCAGATCACATAAGCAACACAGCTACTCAAATAAAGCCAGAGTAAAAACTCTTCCTCAGAAAATACCTAAGTCCTGTAGGTAAGAAGCCCTAAAGTTCAGAAAAAAGCCTAGCATTTAGGTGCCTGCATTTTGGAAAGCCTATTTCAAACTAAGTCTAAAGACTTAGAGAATGTCATGCAATGATTTAAAAGTAAAGCATGCACACATATTGATGACAACTATATGGATTCTTTGCCTAACTTTGCCTATCCGAAAACTAGGTAACTAGCCTAAATAAGTCATCCAGGTTTCCTCTACAGTCAAATGTGAGCAACAGGTACTTTCAGAGTGCGATGCCCTCTGTCACAGGAAATTATTTACGCTCCAGAGGTGCGTGACTTTATATAGAGAAAATTGAACACTCAGTGGCTAGAGTTAAGTGAAATTAATCCCCTTGCAAAGTAAAATATAAGCAATTTGCAAAGGGAGAATTTAGCTGAAAGGACAATTGGTTTTCAGGGGGAAGAAAAAGGATTTTAACTTAGCTAGATCCAGTCTGTCTGCCTTTAGCTCTCATCTATTTCTTTAAACTGAGTTTCAGAGGAAACTGCAGTCCAAAAGTTGGTAAGTAAAATGTTTATCTTCCAGAAATGAGTGATTTTTGTTTGCTTTCCTACATGAAAACAAATGTGCAAATCCTTAGTAGAGAAAAGCTTTGACTAATGTGATAGCAAATCCATCAGCATAACTTCACACAAAATAACTCCTGGAAAGGACAAAGATTGCCAGAAATACTCCCTCCCACACTATGCAGACCTTATAGACTGTTTTGAAGGATCTGGAGGGTCAAGGGGAAACATCAAATTCTCAGAAACAGCAGTATGAAATCAAACATAAAACTTCTGATTATTTCAGTGTCAGAAAACCATCAAATCAGACCTGAAGCAATACAGGAACATCATATGCTTTAGACATCATCTGCTTTGCTGTATGTCTGTCTCTGCCTGCAAGGGAAGGAAGGAATGTACTTAAAAAGGAACAGAGGAGAGAAAAAGGGTAGAAATATCTCTCTACATATCATATTTGGGAGAAGGGAAAATAACTTTGCAATATGTCTTTAGAAAATATTTTCTGCATTCTCTTTCCTTAACTGGAAGATACAGAATTTAACATCTCCCTGCCTAGACCCTCTCTCCTGCAGTACCTCAAGGCTTTGTAGTCATCAGTGGATTTACCTTCCCTGCATCCCTGTTGATGCAGGAAAGTATCATTATCCTTTTTTTACAGATGGAGAACCGTGACACTGGAAAGATTGAAGTATCTTCCCCAAAGTAACAAAAAATTCTGAAGTTAAGCCAAGAGTTGAGCCCTTGAGTTCTGTTGCCTCCTAAGCCAGTAACCTACTCACTAGACCATCGTTCCTATTCATCTTGCCCTAACCTGAATCTTATAGCCAGTAAATTGTGCCTGTTCTTTTGCCAGGGACTCCAGCAATGTTTTGCATAGTTATTGTCACTAGTCCAACAGACTGCAGACAACACTGTAGATATTACTTCTTTTGTTGGTAAAGCTGCACCTCTGACCAGAGTGGGCTTAATACCTAATATAGAGCAGTTCAGGAATTTTTCCATGAAACTTTGGGAAAAAATGATTTGTTATAACCAAAATTTTCCATACTGTCTTGCCATGTTCAACACAAGTTTTCTGCAGAAGAGTTTGTGAATGTTTAGAAGGAATTGCTTTTCAGAGAGATTGCTCAGTTCACAGCCTGCTGGTCAGGGCACTCTACCAGGGTGCGATAGGCTTGGTTTGTGTCCCTGCTCTGCCTCTGTGCTGGTTTTGGCTGGGATAGAGTTAGTTTTCTTCATAACAGCTAGTATGAGGCTATGTTTTCGATCTGTGCTGGAAATAGTGTTGATAACCCAGGGATGTTTTCGTTATTGCTGAGCAGTGCTTACTCAGAGTCAAGGCCTTTTCTGCTTCTCACACCACCCCACCAGCGAGTAGGCTGGGGGTGCACAAGAAGTTGGGAGGGGACGCAGCTGGGACAGATGACCCCAACTGACCAAAGGGATATTCCACACCATATGACGTCATGCTCAGTATATAAAGCTGGGGAAAGAAGGAGGAAGGCGGGGACGTTCAGAGTGATGGCATTTGTCTTCCCAAGTAACCGTTACGCATGATGGAGCCCTGCTTTCCTGGAGATGGCTGAACACCTGCCTGCCGATGGGAAGGAGTGAATGAATTTCTTGTTTTGCTTTGCTTGCATGCATGGCTTTTGCTTTACCTATTAAACTGTCTTTATCTCAACCCATGATTTTTCTCACTTTTAATCTTCCAATTCTCCTCCCCCCATCCCGCTGGTGGGGGGAGTGAGTGAGCAGCTGCATGGTGCCTAGATGCCGGCTGGGGTTAAACCACAACAGCCTCATACAGAGAAAATAGATTTTGCAACCTCCACGAGCTACTGGCAGTTTTGGCATATGGGTCTCTTGATTCTGAGTAAAAATTCTGATGAGTTTCAGGTTCATCAAAGGAAAATCAGCAAATGTTTCTAAATACTAGAAACTAATTAGAGGATGGACAAAGTGGTGGCTAATAGAGCTCCCTTATCTCTGCCTCCTCAATGAGGCAGGTTTAATTTAGATCTGTAAGGCATTCAATCTGATGGGTTTAAATAGTTCCTCTTCCGGGAGAATGAGTGTTGGTAAAGATATTAATGTCTGTTCAATTTATTATCTGTTTTACTGAAAAGCCCTGGTCTTTCAATTGTCTGCACTGCGTATATGATAGTCTGCTCCCAGGCTCCAATGTGCAGTAACTAACTAGTTCTTTTGGCCAGAAACCCAGGCAGGGAAGAGCGATGACTTTGCTGCAGGGTCGCACGCTACCAGCAGTACAGATGCAGTTGTGCCAAGCTTCTCTCTCCCTGCACAGCACAGAAGGAGCCAGTCCTTCAGCAGTATCCCAGCAGGACTCACAGTCCTCACCTTGCTCTCAGAGGTCACAGCCTCAGCAGGCTGCTGTAAAATCCCAAGTCCAGAGGCTGACAAGCAGCCCTCCTGCTGTTCGGTTACCTAGCTTATTGACTCCAACCCAAGAAAAAAAACAAAACCCCAAAAGTCAAGATTTATCAGGGCAGAGAAAGGGAGCAGGGTCTCAGAGGAGACTCAACCACTTTCTTGTGTAGACCACAAAGGAGCATAAATGAACCCAGTAACAGTATTTCTGTCTGGAGGCACAGGAGTGACACTCAGAGGCGAGGGCTCAGCTCCTTGCTCTGTTGCAGACACCGTGTGTGACCTCTCCTCATCTGTATCGCATACACAAACATTATTCCACCCAGACTGACAGTAGACTCACTCTGTACAGCTTCAAGCAATGTGTTTGCACAGATGGGGTTCAATCCTTTGAGGGTACCTCTAGCTGTTGCTGTTGCCCCAAACTATAAGGAGCAAGCATGAATTCATGACCTGGGTCTGCAAATGGATAATCTGAACTATTCTCAGACAAACAAAAATTTTAGCTTTTGATGGGTTTTGTACTGAAATACAGAATTCCCCACTTTGGAAGGAGTGGAGGGCAGAGGAGTGTGGGGAGGAACGGGGAGAGCTGTTTGGGGTTTTTTTCATGTGAATTGTTTTATGTGAACTAGTTCTGACTCCTTCATGAAGCAACACAGACCTGACAGGCATGCAGTTTAACAGCCATGCCTTCGATAATGGAAGAGGTGTAGTTAATTGAAACAAAGTGATTTTGCAGAACATTAATACCCTCAGAAGACTTGAATCTGCCTTCATTGATCTAAGTAGGGAGGTAGTGCTGAGCAGCATTGCAGTTAACTCAGTGGAAGCAGATATACTAATGTAAATGCATAAGTTGGACCATAGCAATGGGGCTAACATATGCAACTGCACTGGCAAAATAATGCAGTAATGAAAGTTGAGTTGCTGAAAAGGTAGTTTAAATTTCTGCCCTACATTGTCTTCAACAGCCAAAATCTGGTAAATTTTGTGACAAAATTGTTCACTGTCTCTTTTCCAACATGGAAGGTAAATACCAGTCTGTCTGTGCCATCTCAAACCATGAGGTGCCCTCCCTGCTGTTGTGTCAGCATCCTGCAGGGAAAAGGACTGGGCAAATACTCACCAAGAACACAGTATTGATTCAACAATGTGAAATCAAGCTGATCTCACTCCTGCAGGGGCTGAGGACAAGCACAGAACTGGGGTAGCTGGGAGACCAACAACACTCCCTTGCTCCCAACTCCCTTAATCCTGATTTCTGACAGTACACCATGGACTGGGTGGTGTATCTGCCCTCCCTCATGGGAGATCCTGCATGGCTGGATCTTCCCCCAGGTTTGCGTGCAACACCTTAACAGAGGAGGGAAGGGTCTGTATTCCCCTTGCTATACCTGAGGAATCTTGGAAGAATCAGTGACATCAGTTACAGAGGCAGTGAGAGTCCAGAAGGATGGCTTGAGTCTTCCATTATGTGTTTCAATGCACATCCCACTAACAAGAATAGGACAACAAATGTCAACCATCCAGCTCTGCCCTTCCGAATTTTAATGTTATTTGTAAGTATCCATGTCATTCCTACTAGTGGGATAAAAAATTTCAGTTAACTTAAACTGCAAATAGACAGTAACTTCTGTCTTAAAAAAAAAAAAAGTAAGTACATTCCCAGATATCCAAAATATAATAGATTCCTGAGATTCTCTCAGAAAGGCATGTTACACAATCCAGAAGTGTTGTATTATCCAGAAGGACTGATATTCAGCCTATATCCTATCTCAGAGATGTTTGCTGAAGCCATTTCCAAAAACAGTTCTGCCACAGCCACAACACAATGGACAACTGCGGTCCTGCAGCTCACACAAATATGAATCAACCTTTTGCACTCTTTGTGGAGTGTTGCTGTTTGTGCGCAGCTCCCTTCTTTGGGAGAAAGTGCAGATCACCTGTAACATGGGATGCAGAGCTGTATTTTTTTTCATGCCAGGCTGGTCCTTTCCAGAGGGCTGGGAATCATATGTCAAAGCCTTCTATACTGATGAAGAAAATCTTTTTTTCCTCTCCCCTTAGTAAGATGCTGGGAGTATCTCCATATTAGCCTTTATATTTTTCTCATTTTACAGTCTTCTTCATTTATATCAAAATTCCAATTTGTCAACAGTAAAACTGAGTATAGCTAATGAGGCACGGATTCAGGAAAAAGTGCTTTATCATACCTTCAGTACAAAAGTGTTATTGAAATATAGTGCAGACTCTGATCTGAAACTATAAAGGTCAATCTTTAAATAAACAGATCTTTTTGGGATCTGACCTATCCAGGAGCATTTTAGCTTTCACTGGACTTTCTTGTTGAAATTCAGCTCTCTGGAAATAGAGCTGTGTCCAACAGTACATCAGCAGGGCAGGGCTATTCTTAGAATAACGAGTCAAAATCTGCTTGTCTCAATACTCCTCACATTGTCACCAAAACTGAGGACTGCAGCTGTGGATGCTGTTCCCGTTGTGCAGTACTGCAGCACAGCTGGCATTTCATTCTCTACGCCCTATGATTTAGTCTAACCACATTCAAGACAGGAGGAAGTAGTACAATTCCCAGAGCCCTCCCACTCTCAAAACACACGAGTTGCCATCCTGCATCAAACACTTGAAACACTGAAGGGGGTAGTTGACCATCAATTTTCCTATTGCGCGTAGAAATAGTTTCTTGTTAACCCTGACTTGGATTCTGCCAGGTCCTGACAAAATCTGGGAATGTGATGAATCTATGTCTGACAAGTATGTGCAGGAGGTGAGAGGACAAAGAAGGTAGGGGAATGGCAGAAAGAAATATACAGGTTCTCAAATCATTGGAAGAAGTGGGCACAGCAAGAGAGCAGCTATAGGGATCCCAGGTCACTCGTAAAGGACAGCAAGGAACAGCATTGTTTTCTGAAACTCATATTAGGGCAGTGAGATGTAGAAAAGGCCAAGGGGTTGCAATGTTTTGTTCTGGGAACGGGGAGGAGGGATCAGTCTCCAGCCCCTGTTTCCTCTCACAACATCACAGGTGTGCCTAAAGAGCAGTATTGACAAGGTAAGCGCAGCACAGCAAATGGATGAGCTATAATTATTCCTAGGCAGATTGTAGACTTAATTGCCCAGAAAATCATCCAAAAACTCTCTGGGCTGTTCACATCTTAAGGCCTAATACTGAATGGCCCTTTTGTAGCTTCAACCTAAAGGTCATGCATGAAGTCAGCTAATCATGTTCAAGATGAAGAGGCTCTGACTGCCACATTTGTACCCTATTCCACCCCACAGCCTCTAGAGCCCCAAAAAGAAGGCAACAAAAAGCCTGTATCATTACAAAGCAGAATGTTTTGATTTGTTGTCATTACTAACACTTTGTCCATAGTTTTTTGAAAATCTGTTATTGTTTTGGATGAACTCAGAGCTAACATTCCTGCAAAACATATTCTCATTTGCAGAGAGAGTCGCTTTAGTCACTTGGCTGACTTTTCTGAAAAAGATATCAATTTTTTCACAAGGGTGGGTTTGTATCCAATAAGTCCTTGGTAGCATGCTTAACAGGCATTCTTTGTAAAGCCAGACCTTAATTGCTAGTTTCTTCATAAATATACAGCAAAATGAGACATACATAGTCTATGTAATCTAGAATCCATTCAAGTCAATGGAAAAACTCCTATTGACTTTCATCAGCTTTGGAAGGGCCGCAGCATTATCCCAGTGAGACATTCCAAGGCTTTGAGCTTCCAATATTGTTACCATTGTCCAGTCATTAGCAGAGAAAATATGCAGATAACCACAGAAGATTTGCTATTTTTATTGTTGCCACATTAAGAAAAGAAAAATAAAAAAAGAAACACACCAGAAATATACCGTGCAAAATTGTAGGTCTAGTCCACATCGAAAGATTTCAGAGTAACGGGTGCTTTCTTGCCCTTTGTTCGAGGCCAAGACTTACTCAGCAGTTCTCATTGCTATTAAATCAGCAAAACCTAAAGCTTTGCATCGTTTTCAAAGGAATTCATCAAAAAGCTTCATATTTTTAAAATCACAAAAATAGTCACAATTGTTACCATGCTTCCCTTGGGTCTGCAAGGACAGTGAAAAGATAACCATCGGTATAGCCATATTAATTACAGCAGAAAATAAGAAACAAGGAAAGAGATAACTTACTCAAGGCTGTAGGCAAAGGTGAGAACTACCCTTATGTCCCCTGATTCCCAGGTTAATGTGCTAACCACTGAACCGCACTTTTTCACAGAGCTATAGCTTTAAATTCTCTGTGTGCTTTAAAAGTACACAAAACCTCTATAAAATCATAAAGAATAAAGCAAATGTCAAGGTTTCAAGAAATGTACCTCAAAGCATTTTTATTATCTCAGAGGGAAAGCATTCTTGATGTCAAACAAGTGAGCTTTCTGTTGCCAGTGACTTTGTATTTGACCATATCTGAAATAGAAGGTTTTTGCTGTGGTTACAAACCTGAAAGTATTTCAGTGGCTTGCAGTAAACTGCAAATAGTCCCTCAGTTCTACAGCCTAACACTGCAGTATGATACTGACAAATGTTAAACCAAAGCAGGGATTAAATACTATGCTTTATAAACCAGCTCTCAAATCTCCTAGTAGTGGCATTTCAATAGTAAAACCAACATAATCCAACACAGGGGGTCAACACACAGGAGGGTCATCGTGGAGAGCCCGACGCTTTCCCATGGCGGCAGCGTGAAATTCCCAGTTCCTCCCATCCATTCAGGATTTCTCAGCCACAGCCACAAGCCACTCACTTAGCTGTGTGCCAGGACTGTGCAGCTGCAAAAGCAAGTGGAAAGCTCAGCCAAGTAGCTCTTCACAGGGCATTTAGACATACAATATTTTAGACTCGTGAGTGTGGTCTTTTAGACCAGACAAAACACAGAGGCGGCCTTTGCGTACTGTGGCCAGCAGCACACTCTGAAGGTTTCCTGGTACAGGAGATAAAAAGTAAAGCACTGCAAATGTCATCAATGCATCATGACTCCTTTCTGATCGTGATAGTTTATATTTGTTAATGTTATGTATGAAGCATAACTTAGGCCTGAAAAAGATCAGAGCTGCATTATGCCTTGTTATTCAGATAGACACACACAAACAAAAGAAAAAGAAAGTGGAAAAGTCCTGCATGCTTTTTCCTATGGCTATAACTGTCAGTCTGAGAAAGATCCTATTTCAGTTACATACTAGAGAAGCAGTTTTATGGTGGAATTTCCAGAGTTTATGATTGGGACTGTATGATGTGGTTGTTCACTATATCCAGCAATTTGGAAAGACCTTTCCGGTCCCACGTTCCCTTTGCCCAAGTCAGTTCAGCGTAGTCACTGTCCCCATTCCTCTCCTTCTGGACCTTCACGTGATGTCTGGTCTCTTTAGGAACTTTCTGTATTCCCTACTTCTCCTCCCTCCTTGAACTCACAGTGAATTACTCTCCCATACACTTTTCCACATATTTTAAGCCACCACAGACACCGAGAACAGATTTATTTGAGGCAGTTATACTTCTCCAGAAGAAATCCAATTCTCAATGAATAATCTGTGATGATGGTTTACTGCATGTGACATAGGACCAGAGAGTCATATACCATAATAAGGAAAGCAGTTCGTCTCCTTATGATAAACCATCTTAATACATGCTTACTGTCATGGATAGGTTGGTTTTGAGTGTAGAAGACCAAGCTGCGATGAAAGAGGGGATAATGAAGATTTCTGGACCTTATAAGACCTAGTAAGGATTTTTACAAACCCCAGTTTGTTCTTCTAATGTTAGTGAAGCATAACTCAGTGTGAGAACTTGAACATGATCTATCTCCTTTCCTATAATTACCTTGAACCAGAAGACTTAGTTGCACATGATACAGAATGTGGACTGAGGCCAGTATCTCCAAATAAGGCTTCCTGTTAAGTTCCCTAAATCCTATTCTAGTCAGTTAAATAAATTAGCTCTTTCTAGAGGTGCCAATTCCTGCATATTCAAAGATAATAAACAATCAGCTGTATATTTTTTGGGAGAGAGAATTTTAAACTCCATGTGTGTGTTGACTTTATCCTCCCTAATGAGTCAGCATCAAAACAATCTTTCTCATAGAAACACTGCTGAATCATTGACTTCAGAGAACATTTAAGTCTTCTGGCAGGAACATGACATGGTTCCCTAAAATTATTTAGTTAAAACAAGCCAAGTGTTAATAGATACCACAAAATTTCCAATTCTTGTTATGATTCATGGTCCTCATCTTTTTTGTTTTTTCCCATTAGGAAGCCAAAGGTAGAGAAAGCCAAGATATTATTTCAATGATATAAGTGAATCTATCAGATCAGCAGCCAGAATATCCTGCTACAGACGTACTGCCTGTTGCTGATACTAGCAATAAGTATATTGATCTGTGTTTCAAGTATAGGATTTATTGAAAACCTGTCAGGCAGTTTTTCCAAGGTCTAAGCATATCACATGCTTGGAGTACTGAACTCCTCACAGGTACCCTGTGGGATTGTTTAACTTGCTCCAAAACAAAACTTCTGCAGCTTAATTCTCACACCATCTCTCATGGTGAGCTGTACTTTGTTTTGCAAGTTCAGTGTGACAGTGAATGACAGAATTGAAGCAGTGGAGTGTATTTTAAAATGGACAAGTGACATCATTTAACTTTCAGGTCAGCAACTTTTTTCTCTTTCTTTTGGCTTCTGCAGCAAATAGTTGTTGTCTTTCTTCTCTTCAAATTCAGGGTGTGGAGAATACTCAGGGAATGTGTATAGTTCCTGCTGCCACACATAAATCTGATGCTTCAGACATAAATATGATGTTTATGAGGACATTCATGCAACGCTATCTCCACCTCCATTTTTCAACCTTTTAATCTTCACATATTCAAGTAAAGATTATTGCTGAATTCTGTAATGTGAAACTGAGATTCTTCAGGGCCTTTTTGAAGTGCTCAATAGTCTGTATAATGTATTTCTTGCATCTTGTTAGAGAAGAAGAAATATTTATTGAAATTATGTGTTTTACCATTGGAAACCTATAAAAACAGACACAATTCTGTATGCTGCACTTTTATATGATGATATCTCATTTTCATATGACTTTACAAATATAAATTATACATATATCTATCCATACATATACATTAGTGTGTGCACATGTAAACAGATATATAGTTTTATATAAAACCACGTAACTCAAGGTTGTGTCCAGAATGAAGAGCCTTAAGATAACTCTGCTTTTACCAGAAACATCTCGATTTGCCCTTTATTATGCCTTGCTTGTAACATATACATATGTATGTGTATTAAGTTATATTTTTGTATAAGTATATGCATGTGCATATACATATTATATATACACACACAATATATGGGTTATTCTTACGTTATACATGCTTTTTAAATACTCAACATGTGACACATGCAGCTTTCTGTTTGCATGAGCAGAGGCTTCATTACAAACCATGTTAAACTTTGTCCTTTCTTCTAGAAAATCGAAGAGTTCACATAAGACATGTAAACAAAGCGTGGCACTAACACGACCTGTTAACATAATGTCACACTTATCTGATGTCACCATCCATCTACTTCTGTGTTTAATCTGTCATCTCTCCAGGATGGAGTGTGGCTGGATGTCCTGTGCCAAGTGCTCCATGCAGTAAGTCTCTGCACCATCCCATTGTTGGCAGGCACTGTGATACACATGAACACTGTCTTCATTTTCTGCCAAGTGCCTACATGGGAGACATGGGATCACATTCACATTCCTATTACTCTCTAGAGACAGTCTTGAATTGTTAACACACCCGAAAGATTAAGCTCCACATCACAGTTTTCTTTTCCTAGGATAGGTTGCTGTAATACATCTCTCAGTGGCATGAGGTTAGCTTGCATCATCATTAGATCGCTTCTCAGTCAGCGACTCGTTGCATTTGGCAAATCCCATTTATTATCATTGTACCTTGCTCTGCGTAGCCCAAGTCCTGCTAACAGTGCTGACACGAGGGTAAGGGAGATTTTTCATTTGTGGTGTTGAGAAGAAGGGGTTCTACCCAAGAGAGGGCAAGTTTCTTGAACCAGCAACCTGATGACTGCTCTGGCCACACTATCATTTATTACACTGTCTAATGCCAGTGCAGGCTTTCCCAAGTGGGCAAGTGGGAGCATCTTCTTCTGATCCTTGCTGTTACACTGGATAACTCAGATCTTCTCCCCCCCGCCCCCCCCAAAACTGTCAATAACATGTTGAAACACTGAATGCTATAAAATAAGGTGTCGGGATATCTTAGGGTTAGTTTATCCCTGTAATATATGCTGAAAATATTGCTTCTGCCTTTTATTATATTATACAGGTTCAACTTTTTTTTAATATATTCCCTCATTCAAAAGAATAGATATTAGGGCTGGGGATTATAAAGTTTTTCTAATGCATTTACTCCCAATTCTCTATAAAATAGTAGGTAGAATAAATATTTGTGCCTCCTTATTTAAGTGCAGGCTTGTATATGTTTTACACTGCACTAGTGTATGCAATGCTGAGAGACAGTCATGATCACCAAGGTCAGCTTCATTTCATTGCAGGATTTCCTGCATTTCTCATTAGATTTAAAATAGCTTGCAGTACCACACACCATGATTTCCATTGAAAATACTGGCTCATGGCCTATGTACAAAGTATTTTTTTCCAATGATGGTTGAATATCAACTGTTTTCCTTAAAGAAAAAGGTAGCTGGTGTCACTACTAAAAAATGCTTAAAAGCAAGAAGAAAATTTAAATGGAAGAAAAGAGGAGAGGAAAGGAAGAAGGGAAGAATACAGCTAGCTCTGATACAGCTTGCTCATGAGTCTCAGCTGGGGATTATCGCTGTCTCTGGGCTGCACTGTGGGACGTGAAGCGCTCCAGCCATGTTTGCACAACAGGAACCCATCTTGCACCGCTGCTGACAGCCGGCACCCCAAGCAGGGGCAGAAGAGCTTGTGCTGCGCTGACCCAGCTGTGACTCTGATCTTCCCACTTCAAAGGAGGAAGACTCCAGCAGAAGTCAGGCTGCGATTCCTAAACTGTTTTTCACACAACAGATGAGCAGCGTTTCATAAACCAGAACATATAGTATAATTAGGCCTGAAACAGCACATACTAATTACAAACACAGAATTATGCACATTTGTAATGAGGGTGCGATAGGACGAGAGGAAATGGCCTCAAGTTGTGCCAGGGGAGGTTTAGATTGGACATGAGGAAAAATTTCTGTACTGAAAGAGTGGTTAAACATTGGAACAGGCTGCCCAGGGAAGTGGTTGAGTCACCATCCCTGGAGGTATTTAAAAGACGTGTAGATAAGGCACTTAGGGACATGGTTTAGTGGGCATGGTGGTGTTTGGTTGACGGTTGGACTCAATGATCTTAGAGGTCTCTTCCAACCTTAATGATTCTATGATTCTATGATTCTATGCTGGAAAGGGGCATAGGGAGAAGAACACCAGTTAGTGCAGACAATCCCCAACAGCCACAGCCACGGTGCAGAGGAGCTGTGTCTGGAGACATGATGCTACAGGGAAAGGGATACTGAGGAGGAGCTGGACAACCGACCTGTTTAAAACAAAATTTTACAGTGTTTAGGCATTGTTGCCACCAGGAACAGGCAAGGGGGAAGGTTAGCCAGAACATCAGGCAGCACAGGCAGCGTGGGGTCCAGCTCTCTCTAGCAGCCTCACAACTTCATGTGCAGAAGATGGCAGAAGGGCTTGTAGTTGAGGACACAGGCAAGGCACCTTCAGTGCAGCCTTTGTCAACAGCTGAGGCCTGCTGTGGGTTTGCTAGGCACATCACAGAGCCTGTTAGCCCCTGGGAATCAAAGTTTGGGGCCTGTGAAGTGCCCACAACATGCTCCAGCACAGCACAAGATAGGTGTATTCAGGGTAGTTTATATCCACCAGCTCTGGTACCGGCCTCAGCATGATGGCTTTCGCTGTGGCTTTACAGTACGTGTTGAATAGCACTGAACATCAGTTCAAGTGGAGGCTCTCAGTTGGGGTCCAGAGTGGGACAGGGACCCTCAAAACCACCCCAGCATATCAACTGTAGAACAAAAAAGGCAAGGATCAGCAAAACCGGGCTTGAACACAAAGGTTTATTCTCCAGCATCCCTGTGAATAATGTTGCTCCATCCAGATCAAGTTGCTCAGAGGGACTTACCTGCTTTCAGGAAACCCTAAAGGTCTCACAACAAACTATCCAGCATGAGGCATCACTGTGATCCTCTTGCCACACCTGCCCCTTGTACCAGGGACAGGGGTTACCACCAGAAGGCCTTTTCCCCCAACCCTTCACCTCTTTCAGATCCAGAACTAAAACTGGTATTTCAGTTTGTGCTCAGCCTTACTCTCTTCCTTTGCCTTACCCAATAACCTGTTTTCCTGAAGATCCATTTGCAACCCATCCTGAGGTCAGTCAGGTGCACGTCTTGCTCTAGCAGTGGCATAAATCCTACATGTGACTGTGTGGGTGCTGTTACCTCCTGTTATGACCTACAGAAGTGGGTTTACCCACACAATGTGAGGAAGAAAACACAGAAAAACCCACAGAGAAGACAGATTAAAGTTAGTGGTAGGATTACCAGATTTTACACTGACTGTATAGTTCTGGAATACACACCAAAATTAATAACCTGTATGTTTTAATAAAGGACACAGAATTTGAGACTGTAATACAGGAAATCCCATATTACATGGCATATCTGGCAACCATAACGCTATTCTAGGAAAAGCAAATTTTATGCATGAGCGTGCCACAGAATTCTTCTGTGATGCTGAGTAAGCCGCTCTGAACAGATTTTCCCGCATCCTTCCCATTCCTCTCAGGTTGCCTCCATCTCTTCATTGCTAGGGTAGCAGAAGGAAGAACAGCAGGAGCAGAGGATATTAGACCTTGCTATTAGATGCTGTGCCGTAGCCATACGTGGTAACAGGAGGAGAAATTACAGGGAAAGTCATGTTCTTCTCCTGTAGCCTTGGGACAGAGGATGCCCAGTGCAGATGGCATCTTCAGAAACCTAAGTGCCAACTTCTGCCAGGTCACTGCTGAGCAAATAAGAACTAAGGTTGCAGGAAACACATACCTCGGCCAAATCTGGGCACCTCTTTACAGATAGGAAGAAAAATGCACACTGTTTGTGATGAAATTTCCAAAAGACCTCAGGCTGATGTCCCTACCCCGCATGGAAAATATGAGTGTGCTCAGGCCGTTTGACATAAGTAGCTGAAAACGGAGTCTTGTAATGGAAAACCTTAAACCAAAGAGACTTTTACTTGCCTTGCTCACGATAATTATATTAAAATAGAGGCCTTATACAGTACTTATTATTTATACTTAAGGTTGTGGTCAATTTTTAAGCACCATCAGGCAAAATTAAGAGGCGGGAAAAAAACTTTTGTATGAAGTAGTAAAGTAATTTACACAAGATCCCACGTGAGGTTGATGGCAAAACCAGACACAGAAATGATAACTGGAATCCACTTAGGAAAGTAAAAGGAAATTTTGCCACTGATTTCCACAGAATCAACCTTTCTATACATGGTCACCCATTAATAGCCCAGATTCATTTTGCCCATCCATGAAAGAGAGCTGACTCTCGTGTGAAATGCACAGGCTTTTTAGCAGTATTCCTCAGTTTAGGACAGGTAGGGATAAATAATGTTTTTGCTTAACTGAATTGTCAAAAGATATTTTATTTAAGCATATGTAATTATTCAAACTGGAATTCGGTCAGGTCACTGCAGTGAGTGTCCCTCTTTCATTATAAAAAGACATTTCTCCCTATTTAATGCTGTCTGACAACTCCAAATCAGAAGAACTAATTAAACTATTAAGGAAATATAAACCAAAACTTTAAAAACTAGATTTTCCTGACTTTCCCTTTCTAAAAGGGAACCTACTATGTTTTCAATACATGCAAATGTTTTTCTTGTATTTAGGGGGATAATATTCTTTTTTTTTTATGGAATTTGTATGAGGTTCTAAAAGAAATGCCCTGTGCATTGGAAGTCCATATGGTACGATTACTTTGGCATGGAACCAGAGGGTCTTTCTGTTTTGATTTTTAACTTCTCCTGAGCCTATTAAATAACTGTTAAACTCTATTTCTAGCTAGTTAAACTCCTGTACTCGGTCAGAAGCTATTTCTCACAATAAATTAAAAAAAAAAAAGTCTAATAATAACTTGTGATGGGCAGGTAGTGAAATACCTCTTTCTTCCACTCTTGGAACTTCTGGATACCTCCAAAATACTTGACAAATCGCTGGTAACCAAATCTGTCTAATATCTCAGTGTTCACTCGTGTATCTGATATATATGCAAAGCAAAAAGTTAAGAGATATAGCCAAGACTGCTGCAAGTTGAGTATTATGAATGCACAAAACTTTCATCAAAAAAAAAAAACCAAGGCACCCTCTCTAAACCACACAGACCTTTTTGATCTCTTCTACTGCTGCCACAGAGCCAGAACTCTGAGTCTGGCCCCTGCCTGTGTGGGAAGGCAGAGGGCTCAGTGTAGAGCTCTGGGAAGTGCCATACTGAAATACCTGGTTATCTGCAATCTCCTCCCAGTGCCAGGGACATGCCCAGGAAGAGGGGGAGGTTGGCACGAGGCTGTGCTCCAGCAACATGACTCCAGCGTAACAACTGCAGAGAGGATTTGCTAGCCAGGAATCATCAGGGTGGCCCCAAGGGCAGGGATGTCCTGAGCAACTTCCCATCCAAACTTACAGTCCACATGGTCTGCCAGCTGGTCTAAATCTGTGAGAGTAGCAGTATCCTATGGCCTTAATCACCCAGGAAATCCTGCAGGCATCATGAATGACTTCCGAGGAGCAATACTAGCACATTAAAGAGAGGAAGGCTAAATGAAGTAAACGCTAACCCCCATGAGTCTAAGATTGTTTAAATAAGCTTGCAAAATACTCTATTTTTAAAGGCATTAAAGTGAAATTAGATTAATTTTCTCCATTTGAAAATCTTGATGTATGCCTGAAGATCTGGTAAATGCTTTTACATGTATCCCTCAAAGAGGAACCTGAATTATTCTTTGATGTTACATGTGAGGAACACAAGAGGTCTAGGTGAGCACTATGAGGGTTAAAGAAGAGATCATAGTATGAAAAAAAGAATAAATATTAGGAGTGGCAAATTTACAGAAGCTTTATGCCTGTCTCTCTCATATAAATATTTCTTGATATTGCTGCAGGTTATATGTAAAAAAAAAAAATCCTGGTACAACATCAAGGCTCAATTAGTGTGTACTCAAACTTAAAAATTACAAAATCAAGGACAAAATTCCTCCCTGCTAGCTCCAGGTCATCTTAAAACAAAAGAAGCAGTGTTCAGAAGAAAAGATTTCTGGGGAAAATGTCTTCTTCTTTGAGATGAATATATCTGACATTGTCAGGAAGTAAATCCTATTGATGCCTTGGCAGAAAGTTTTCTTCTCCATCTTTGCTGAAGAGCCAAATTTGAATTTTCATGGCCCAGAATACGAACGCCTGTACACTTCCAAGGAAATCCACTCCGTCATTTCACACTATTAAACTGACCTGCACTCTCTGCATAACAAAGCCCTTTGTGGGTCCATGTAGATAATCTCCTTGACTGATTTTATTACAAGCAGAACGTTCATTCAGGAAAGACATAATTGGCATACAATGATCAAACATTATAAAACTATTTGCAGTAAAAAAAACTCCATATAGAAACTATTGAAAGATTATGTAAATAATTTATTTTAAGATGAGTCAGCTAATGTTATGGCTAAGATCAATGGGGGAAATATGATTCTAAAAAAGCAAGAAGACTAGAGTCAAGAGGGAAATAGTATATTCTTTTTTATATGTATAAAATGAACAGTAAAGTTTAGTCATAATTGAGCTAATCATGATAATAATATAGCAGATTTGGCAAATAGCATATCATGTTCTATAATGCTAAAGAGGCCATGCCACATTACCTTTTATTATCCAAAGAAGATCATAGATTTGTTCAAGTTGGAGGGGACTTCAGAAGGTCTCTAGTCCAACCTCCTGCTCAAAGGAGGGTCAAGACTGAATTCAGGCCAGGCTGCTCAGGGTTTTGTCAGCCCTCTGTAAACCTCCAAAGATGAGATTTCTCAACCTTGTGAGGCAGCCTGTTCCAATGACTGACTGTCCTCATGGTGTATCGTTTTTCCCCCCTTATATCCAGACAGCCCCCCACCCCACTTTCAATTCAATTTCAATTCAACAAATCTCTTCTTTCTCCTCTGTGCACCACTGAGCTTTGTCTCCTCAATGACATTTCCATAGGCACTGGGAGCTGCTGTTGGGTCCCTCTGAAGCCATCTCTCCTCCAGGCTGAACAAGCCCAGCTCCCTCAGCCTCTCTCACAGGGTAAGTGCTCCAAGATCCAAACAGGTAAAAAGAACAGCATCCCAGGTGCAATCCTAAGTGCCTTTTCTTCTTTCCCTGTGCCTTCAGGATCCAGGACTACTTCTGTATGGAATGAATGGCTTACACACCTCTGTGTACATATGCAGCCTGGAGGCTCTTTAATTTTCCTATAAAATAATAAAATATTTTAAGTTACTAAATCACATAGTCCCTATCAAAAATAATTGCATCGCTACTTTGCCTGTCTTCCTATCTTCATAACCATTCTGATCACCACCATGTCAATGCCACACTGAGTACAAGACCCCAAAAGATCCATGAGGTTTTTCTTACCTACTTTCAGCTACAATATGCTATATATATGTAGATGAACATGAATTGTAAATGTTGGAAAGCAATCTCTCTGTGCGACACAGCTACTCTCCCTTTTCAGTCAAACTGCCTCCTGCAGACAGTAAGACTTGCAGTTATCAATCTTACTCAAAATATGAGTAAATAAATTAATCAGTAGAAAAGTTCTTGTTACTGTAACAAAAGGTCATAGGGACATTTGCTGCATCACATTAGCCCCTTTACTGGTCAGCCTGTTTCCACTTTCACTTGCAGTAATCACTTCTCTGTCACTGTATGCAGAAGGTCCATGCAGTTCATTGTGGAAGAAACAAGCATGACCCACCTTCTCTTTCCATATCAAACAATAATTGTACTTCTTCCATTCAACCTTCCTGGCCAGAGAAAAACTTTCCTAATGTCCAGAAATTTCCAACTGTATGGAAGGGTCGTATCCACAGAAATTCAGCATCAGTTTCTCACAAATCCTGCTCAGTTTGTCATAGGTTATCAAAAGTAATAGATAAGCTAACATCCCCAATGGATTTCTCTCAAAAAAAGGTCAGCAATACTGACCACAGCTGCCACATTTCATTGAAGCATTCAAAAGTAGGTATCAGCAGCTTCCTCTGTGTACAATAAGAGCCGTCTAAATCAAGGCAGTTTCTTTTACTATAAAATATCTTTTTAAAAAGAATAAGAAATGTCTCTTCAGAATTTTTTTCTCCAGTCAATTTGGCTTTTTGCAAAAGGCTGACTCCATAAAGACCAGCACTATGTCATTGTCGTGTCTGATGGCCAAGTCTGCACTGTATACAAGGTGTTTTGGACACAGATTTTCTTCTCATCCTCACTTAAAGTGAAATCTCATTATAGTTTATGATCTGTGATTTACAAGTTTGAATTGAGTTAAGATCAATCTCAGCATATCATTTCTGATCCAGTCTAGGTACTCTGGTTCATCTAAGTCTCCATTGACATGAGGCCAAGGTATGCAATCACTCGTTACCTATGCCATCGCCCCGTTGATGGATTACTATGAAAGAAGTTGGCTCACAGAATCCTAAAGAGGCTCCTCTGTGTCAGGGCACCGTGGGGGCCGGGGACTCCCTGAGGGCCGGGAGCAGTGGGGGCTCCCCAGGGTGGCAGGCCCAGCAGCCAGAGCCTGTCCCACCATCCCAGCCAGGAGCAGGGCAGACGAGGGGCAGCCCGGGGGGGCTGAGATGGGGTCCTGGGCTGTGGGCAGGTGGGGGAAACTCTGAGGGGGGCCAGGCAGGGCCGTTAGAGCCAATGGTGCCCTCTGGGCCCTGACGCTCTGATACCGTCAGAGAAGCTTGTCCACGGTTCAGCTGCTTGGTTTTTCTCTTTTAATGAACATCTCTCATGAGCACAGGAATTACGAAAGTCCCATTGCGCTGCCCAAAGCGATATTGTAACTGATAAAAGGTCATGGTGTCTGACACTGGAGCTGTACACGGCTTTCAGATGGCTGATGTTGATTTCTTGAACTTTACCTACCATGCTTTTTGGCTGCTTTGGTTCCTGAACTACATCTCCCATGGCTGGCACTGGACTTCCTTTACGGACTCCTAAAAGAAAAGCCCCTTGCATAGACCTTACTTGGGCATTTCCTTTCCCGTGTCACATCTATAAGGATATATAATCCATTTCTTTCCTACCTTTTCTACATTCCGCAGAAGGAGCCCAGCTCTTGGAGTAGGACACTGGTGGCCACCTGAGCTGCTCCCTGCAGGTGTACCAGAAGCACAATGCAGGTCCCAGAAACACCATCGTTAGACTGGACTTTTCTTCAATTTGTTGGGCACAGGATATGTGCAGAGAGAAAAAGGAAATGATAAATACAGGTTTTTTACCCTCCAGAGAACTGGACTGCAGAATCTCTCCTTCATTGAAGGCACCTATGCCACAATGCCTCAGAGCTGATACAGCAGATCTAACAGCCCCGCAACTATCCCTGCTCTGCAGGAAACATGGCAGGAGACTCTTCAGAGGTGTCACCAGGCTGTTTCCATTTTTACCAACACACAGACCTACCGGAGAAGTGTCAATATACATTGACATATCAATGCCCATTCCTTCCTTGTTTAACCACTCCCAGAAGATAACCTTTCTTCCTCTGTACTATACTAGAGAGCAGTCCTAAAGGCTGAGTCTTACCACCTGTATTACCACACTGCAGCCCACAGTGGCTCTCTATCTGAATCCAGATAGCTGTGAATAGTATCTTTTGCCCAGTCAATTATCTCTTGATTTAAAGCAAACCCAAAAGGGGTGGAGAGGAATAATTTCCATTCTAGCTATTCAGCCAGAAGGCAAGTTAAAAGACTAATAGATTCACCAAGAAAATTATTCTTCCATAGACCAGAGCTGCTCTGTACTTACAGTTAAGCTCCCTTTTAAGATGTTAAAATTGCAAATAGAACTAAATTAATATAAGCAGAATGGAAGGAAGTAAAAGTTCCAACGATATTTCTTTAACTCCACTGTCCGTAATGACTGAATACATGTTTCTGAGTGACCATGAGATACAATCATTAATCATTGGAGAAAACATGAGAACATGACTTAACATCAAAATAAAGGAAGCAGAATGGAATGTTCTATGGAAGAATGCAGTAAAAATGCCTCAAAATATCAGAATAAAAAAATACTGGGCCTGCTCACATACACTGATGTGAAGCAGGAATAAGTCTGTTGGGACAGTGGTAATTATTAACAGGCTGATACACATGGGTTTTGAATGAATAGAACCGGGCTGTTATTAAGTGCACAGTGTTCACCTATCCCTCAGCATTAGAAACGTCAGATAATGGAACTGGCAAGGGCTGGTCTTGTGTGAGCTAGAGATGAGCAGGAAGAGGATAGGGTTTGAACTTTACAAAATTATACAGTTCCTATTAAACTTTTGATGAGAAGTGGTAATTTTGGTCTGGCAAGTTCCTCGGTTGAGTGTTATATACTCAAAACCACAAATGGTCTTATCTATGTCCCAGTTTACCCAAATCCTTAATTTCAGGGGAATTTGATATGTATGACTTTGTCTTTTGGTTTTACTTTTATGTAATCTGTAGCACTCTAACCCATAATATGTACATGCAATAGTTCTGACAGAGTGACCTTTCAAATTAAAGAGATCTTATGTCTCTATGTATCTACACTCCAGAATTCCATCACAGTACTCCCACTGAAGTTCAGGTTCCCACAGCAGATTCCCATTGAAGTTCAAGTCAGTCAGTTTTTAGATCCAAAACCTTCCCCAAGAACCAGGTGTACAAAAGCACCAGATCTTGCAGAATTTCAGGTCTCGGGATTTGAATATTGCTCCATGGAAAGCTCCCCTTTGTTCTTGCTTCCATGGAAACTTATCTTCCTCTCAGCATCACTGGGGTGAGATCTTGTAGCAGACGAGAGAAGAGTAGCATGGATTAGGTCAGTATTGTATTTAACAATAGTGTCTCTGATTCTGCTGCTGTCCACGTAGCCTGCTTTCACGTAATAAACTATCTGAGCGAGAAGACCATTAGATCCTCTAGACATCTTACATTTCATCTGGTCTTCAACCAGTTACCCCTCTGTCGAGTTTAGTATCTTGACTAATGTTTATCTTTCAGAAAAGCAGCCAATTTCAAACCCACTTAGTCTGGTTTTGTTCGGTCTCCGCTTCCAGCTGAGGGTCCTTGTCTTCTCTCCATCAAAAAGCAGACAGTATTTTCCCCCTGTGAGGGTGCTAACACACTGAAATAGGGGTATCTCATGACATCTATTTTGGCAAATGCTTTGGCCTCCGGTCTCTCACCAGCAGGCCCTTTTCATAGAATCATAGAATCATAGAATCATAGAATCATAGAATCATAGAATAGTTTGGGTTGGAAGGGACCTTTAAAGGTCGTCTAGTCCAACCCCCCTGCAATGAGCAGGGACATCTTCAACTAGCTCAGGTTGCTCAGAGCCCCGTCCAACCTGACCTGGAATGTTGCCAGGGATGGGGCATCCA
>NW_008795303.1:412601-440616 GCF_000699145.1 Aptenodytes forsteri
CTAGTCCAACCCCCCTGCTGTGGGCAGGGACATCTTCAACTAGATCAGGTTGCTCAGAGCCCCGTCCAACCTGACCTTGAACGTTTCCAGGGATGGGCATCCACCACCTCTCTGGGCAACCTGTGCCAGTGTTTCACCACCCTCAGTGTAAAAAATTTCTTCCTTACATCTAGTCTAAATCTACCCCCCTGTAGTTTAAAGCCATTCCCCCTTGTCCTGTTGCAACAGACCCTGCTAAAAAGTCTGCCGCCATCTTTCTTATAAGCCCCCTTTAAGTACTGAGAGGCTCCAAGAAGGTCTCCCTGAAGGCTTCTCTTCTCTAGGCTGAACAACCCCAACTCCCTCAGCCTTTCTTCATAGGAGAGGTGTTCCATCGCCCTGATCATTTTCCCTCTCGCTCTTTGCTCCAGCCTCTGCAGTCTCACCTTTTTGAATGTGGACATACCAAGATGGTACACACTATGCAATTAGCAGTAGCTAATTAGCTAACACGCAGAGAAGTAAAATCATGTTCTCTTTCCTACTCAATCATCATTCCACTAGTCATATAGGAAAAACTCACACTATGCCTCACTAGAGCTCATTTACAGCTGCTTCATCAGTCTGGCCCAGAAATCTTTGCCAGGGTTGCAGCTTACCAGGTTATAGTCTTCTTCCTGCAGGTAGTACCTGCCCTCTGTATTTCCCTGCTCTTGACCATATCAAAACACTTTTTCTGACTGAATTTACTAGCGGATTCAAGTCACTCTATGTGACTGCAATCTACAATAATTAAGACTCCCACGTCTTTGTGTCATTTGTAAAATTTAGCAGGATTTCGGAGTCCTGACTAATGTCCATTGTGTTACTGAAAGATAACATTTTAATGCAACAAGATGACCATTATAATCATTTAGTGGACTGATATCCTGCATAAAATCACAGGCCATGAAATCTCACCCAACAATTCCTGCATTGGAACACAAATTTCAGGTTTGTTTCTTCTTAGAATATAATCCCAATTTACAGCTTTCATTGATGGACCATCTGCAATATCCTTTGTTGAGTTGTTCCAATGTTTTCTTAGGATCATGCTGTTCGACTCATATTTTCATAGACTCATGCTAAAAATATGTGTCTGACCACCATTCTGAATTTGTCTATCTTCATCTCAGCTGTTTGACATTATAATTCTGTTTTCATTTTGCACCCTTACATTTCATTTTAGAAATGCCATGTAATTCTTCCTAAGTGATGATCATGTTAAGGACCATAAATGAACACAGAATAGAGAGGATATAGTACACTGTAATATGTCTATTGTTGATAGAAACATTGCTGAAGGAAACACACTTTTCACATATATACTTAGCATTATATAAAACCATAAGGCTAGGCAAAAGCCATTTTTTGTTTCACATTTAGACCAAAGTTCTGTAGTTCAGTTTGCAGAAAACAGGATGTTTGTTTATAACAGTAACGTAAAAATTATTTCCTTTTTTCTTTTTTTAAATCTGCAAATAATGGTACTTGCTTTTTAGCGTATTTTTAAATGAAAAAAAAAAGTCTGAGATTTGAAACTATAAGCTCATGTTTCTTAATATAGTGCTTCAGGGGCTAGCCAAGGGAGCTGTCAGTATACTGTGGAAATATTCCTGCACAACAGAAGTAAATGGAAGTTTTGACTTTGATTTACATGCATGCAGGATGCATGTGTAAAATTAAGACAGCGGTTCCTATCCTAGACCAACCAGGAGAAGAAAGATCTGAAATTAGGGGCTGAAAACCTAACCATCCTCGCCCTTTGACATCAATACATCAACTAGAAAGAAATGTTATACCAGCTTATTGAAAAAAACCTATCGACTAAAGTCCTGATGCAAGACGCATTTATTTAAGTTCATTGTTTAAGCACATGCCTAGTTTGAAACACAGGCCAGAAGTTCTGTAGGCTCTGATAGGATTTAACCAGATACTTAAGGGTCACTTAAAACCCAATTTGGAATAAAGTTCTGACTCAGAACAGAAACTTTAAAGAAGATTCTTTGCTCCAAAAATAGTTTAAGAGTTGTCCTGCCTTGACCATGACAATCAGAAAGATAAGCAGAGATTTCAAATTATTACTCTTAAAGATAGAAATGTTTAGTTAAACCACAAGCCACAATAAATATGGACTGAAACATGTGACAGACATCATAAAAAGAGAATTTTGAAAAGATTTCACAGACATGTCCCCGACCAGACTCAAAGCAATTTTCTTCTCTGGCTGTACTTATCTTGTGAGCCTCCCCACATATACAAACACACCCACCTCCCAGTGAGATCCTTGGAAAGCCAGTATATGGAATATTTCTAGGCTTTGGTTTCTTGCTGCATTGCTGACAAGAGAGGAGCTATTTACAGAAGGAGGCTTGACCCCATGGAAGAGGGAGCTGCAGAGCTGAGTGTGTGTGCAACACAAGGAAGTGCTGGTAGGCTGTGGACAACCAGCTCAGGGGGCCAGGCTAGAGGGTGCGTGGACATAGCCTGGGGGATTTTTGGGTTCAAGCCTGAGGAGGTGGAGGTTAACAGAAGGAACTGCCTTGAGAGGCAGGAGCACAGCTTTGGAGATGTGGTTTATAACAGTAAGGGAAGGAGCTGGCTCTGATTTTAACGGCTAACTGTCCCAATACTCCCAACACTGCATGTCCTTTGTCAAACAGATGTATTTGCTTTATTATGTCTCAGGACATACCTCCGTTCTGAGGCTTGACACCCACTTACATGGATGCATTTACTTTTGCATCACTCCACCCATGAAACAAGGCATTAAAAAGGCGATTAAATCATGTAAATCAAAAGTTATTGACTCCACCTGAAGATCCTTTTTACACTGCCAATCTGTGTTAAAGACTTTTCCTATAAACACCAGTCAGGCTCATATTTTGAGGGAATAGGATTGGCTTGCTAGAAATTATAGAAATATTATAGTCAACCAATTTCAAATCACTTAAGTATAGCTGTATGCCATTACTATACCATCTACGTAGTCTGTCTCCTGTCCTATTCTTAAAGAAGGTACTAGATACATATACTTCATCTCTTATGAAACTTCCTACTTAAGAACAAAGATGATGCTGAACCTCTTATTAGAATCAAAGTTATATTTCAATGCTCCTGCATTTCCTCTGAAGCATTTCAGATGGCTTCACAGTAGGGGAATATTTTGATCTTGGCATTGGAGGAGACCATAATTTCAGGGAAACAAAGAAAAAAATTGGCATTGGAAATTCATGAGTCATCTCTATGATCTTTACAGCTGTACTTTGCACTAGGGTAATAAATCATGAGTAAATAATAATCATTGAAATGAAATATGTACATGCTGAATAATATTTTCTTACTGTCACCCATTAAAATAGTAATTTTGATTTTGTTTAGCAAATTGTATAAACAGCTGTATATTGCAACTTTCAATGATCAGGTCATGTATTTCATTTTAAAATAACACAAAGATTCGTCTGACTTTCCTTTTTAGAAACATAATGCATTTTCCCCCATTGCCTTCCATTTCTAAATATTCAGCTTCCACCGTTATGATTAAACTGATAGTGTATGTATAGTATGAACTGCTCTGAAGATTTTCATCATTCCATTGTTTCAGGCCTTCTCCAATGTAATCATGTGCAACCCACTCTCTAGCTAAGCCAACTTTACTGTGTCTCTACGATATGCTGGTCTCACATAGGCTCTTACATTGCCTTGCACCTGTAGCACATCTGATCACTTCCTAATGATATGCTAGTCAAAGCAAATTAATATCCTTGTGTATGGTTTGTCCTCTTTGTCTTCCCAGGAAGAAATTGTCTGGTGGCAGAAGTCTCTTTCAGTCATGATGCTCTCTCAATTTTTTGTTTGACTGCTTGGCTTTTCATTTTCTAAGGTGCGTGTTATTTTGAGTGGGATTCATGTCACCTAAATTCAGGCTTACAACATAGATGTCTACATGAGAGATAGTAAGCCAAGGTTCCTTTAGTGGGCTGTAAAAAAAGCATACACTTTAGGGATACAAATCATCCTATCTGTTTTAAGTACCTATATATGAATTTTACCTTAAGATTTCATTGACCATTCTCTCTATTGACTAGAAGTGTGACTAGTAGCAGACACTTACAGATATCTGTACTGGCTAAGAGTCCATCCTTCGGTGTACATGGAGGAGACAAGGTTAGAAAACATAACCAATGCAGGAACAAGGATGCGATTTGCCATAGTCCCTAATACCGAAGATGATCCTTTTGACAGCATCCAGCAGGTTCCTGAGAGGCATGTTTTTCTCTCCTGCCTAGAAAAGGGTTTGTGCTACGAATGTATTTCTCGTGCCACAGGGATGAATTTTTTGATTCCAGTCTTTCTTTACCCCACCCCAGCTGATTTTTGGATGATCTGGACTAAGCCCACTGAGTTCCTTGAAGGCACAGCCAAGGCCCTCAGCTTAACCTGCTGTTCCCTAAGAATCATATGTACAGGGCAGGAAAGGGGTCTGTGTGCTCCCAGAGGCTCATGTTGGGGAAGAAACATGCTCCTTTGTTTCAGGCTTTCCTGTGGGCTGATGGATTCATAAGAACAAAGATCAGTGAACATCTATTTGTAGCTCACATTCCTCACTTGTTAGTTTAAGTTTTGATTTTGTGTAATTAGTAGTTTGTATTATTAGTAGTTATCTCAGTTTGACCTACAGGGAATTAGTGCATCACTGGTTATTTTACTGTCTCTAGTGTGTGCTTTTTCTACTTCTACTGCAGCTTGAGCTGATAGAAATATTCTGTAAAGATGGCAAGTCCAAAATCTTCTCTCTCCTGCTGTTGCTGGACTGCTTGGGGGTAGATTGCCATTATACCAGCTTGTTGCCAGCACCAAGAAATTCCTCCAACATGCATGAGGTGCTCTGAATGTCTGATTTATTTAAGTAGAAAAAATAGGGGGAGGGGGAATAAGAGGAAGAATGATAACAAAATTTGGCAGTATTTAATGGGCCATGGTAGCTGTTCTTAAATGTGTATATAAGAACTTTCTTTTCTGTCTGCTGTAGCAGGAGTCAAACAGGGGTAATAACTGCATTTTATATAACTGACATTCAGCAATCTCCAGGAAATATTTGTTTGTTTCTAAATAAAGAAACACATTAGGTGACACATGCGTTTTTGGAAAATACTTCTGACATGAAAAGTATAGAGTAGCAATTTAACAGGCTTGAATTAATGCTTTCAGAGTCAGTACAATTTTCTGACCTCTTGTTCTGGACAAAAGGGAAAAAAAAAAGGATTTGTTGATATTCAGTAACCAACAGTCACTACCCAGAGTACCATGTCTGAAGGTTAATCAGCAGCCAATGTAAGCTGCACGCAGAAGCAAAGACAACCAGTTACCTTTATGGCCATTCAAAAAATCTGAGAAGTAGCCCCAAATTTCTCCTTGCCCTGCAGAGGGTTGTACTCTGTCCTCTTTAGCTTGTGCTGACAGCACTGCAAATTAGCATGTGACCCAGCCTGTCCTCAGCTGGAAATTTCATGAGAACCAGCTTGTTTCCTCTTGAGGATACCCCTGTATGGTCAGAAAAATAGAAGGTATGGTCTTTCCCATGGTGTTTTGGCACTACTGCTTATAGTGTCAGCTGCAAGTCACAAGTGGACAAGCCAATGGAAATGGAAATTAAAAACACATAAACAAAAAACATGCACACAGTTATAGAAGCTTTCTCAAGCCTCAAGAAAGGATTTGATTAAAGTGAAACCATTGTTTTGTTATCTTTTTTATCTTGTCTATTCCCCGCTCTCTGCTTGTTATATCTTTGCATGCAATGGACCCATGGCTGTGGCTGGAAAGTACTTTTGCTGAAGTTTCTCGCCAAACCAAACTGCTCTGCTGAGGCTGACAGGCTTTATGGAAAAGTGACCATGTTGACTTGGGGGGGGGGGAGGTTTCTAAGATTGGAGGGAAAGAGAAAGAGAGAGAGCAGACAGAAATTTGATCTTTTTGATCCAAAAATGTATTTTTCCATTCAAATACATTCTGACAAAATGCTTGGAAGGTTTTGTTTTCATTCCCATATAGGAAAAAAATCGATTCTGCAACCTTCAAAGTTATCATGAAGTGGAACTGCTGTTCTCTAGCCAGCTCTAAATGCATCATTAATGGACTTGGTTTTGATCTCGCTGCACAGGTGCTAAGTTGGCAAGACTCCACTGTTATTAGTGAGTTACCCCAGGCTAACACCTGGCTGAAAAGAGATTAAGGCCCACTGCCCTTAGACTTTCTCCAATGCACTGCATGTGTTAGAGCACACAGTGCCTCTCCCTTGTTTGCAAAGCAGAAACCGAATATATATTGTGTACGTCACTTCCTAACCTGTACCTAAAGTTTAGGTTTATAAGTAACCTGTCCCCTGAAAGAAAGTGCCAAATTTCCTGTGTAGTCAGTGGAGAGAAGTAGGTGTTTGTGAATGCTTCCAGAGGGCAAATGTGTCTGTCTCTGCCTGGAAATTTTGCAGGCTTTCGGACTCTTTCCATTGACCTGTGAGAGAACTCAGGCAGTAAACTTCAGGAGGACTGGTTCACTGGGTGCCTAAAATTTAGTCAGAATCAGTTCTTGCTTTTGATAGATTGGACCACATCTACTATGAATCTGAGGGGAGCAATACCTTTGCATAATATGTCCATTATTAACACTACCATTAAAATTATCACTGAAGTAAAAAGCATAAAAGCAGTGTAAAAGGATACACTTCCAAAGCCTGCTTAACTGCAGAAGTTTGTTTCAGCATTGGATCTGTTTCAAAGCTTCTGTAACTCATTATATTATGCCAGTGTCCATACCTCTGCCTAGGGTGCATTTATGTCATTAGTAAGAGGATATCAAGTTTAGCATAATGCTAAAAAGTCTCTGTAGATTGCAAAGGGGTATCCTTGATACTGGTTGATGAACAGGTTTTTATCTTTCACATTATGAATACAAAAAGAAAATCTCTAAAGCCAGAGGAGCGGCAATTCCATGTTCTTTGTGTTTAGCTTGATCCAAGGAAGCTCCAATCTCAGAAGGATCAGTAGACCAAATAATCAATAGCCATCTCCTAAAGTACATTGTTTCTTGACGATCATAAATCTTTCAGGATTATTTACACAGTAAAAAAAAAAAAGACTGCTAGAAAAGTTTTTTTTTTCATATTGAAAAATATGAAAAATCCTTTTATTTCATGTTTGCTTGTAAACCAAGTCCACCTGGTGCACAGTAGCTGCATGTTTCTTTCTGTCTTCCAGGAGCCTGGACTGTTGAGTAATGACCACAAGTGCATTATCTGGTTGGCCTGACAGGTGATGCTTGTAAGAGATATCCTGCATCAATCAAGAATGGTGATTCCTCCATCACTGTCTTTGATCATCATTCATCATAAAAATTTTCCTCTTTTCCCAATATCATATAACTTCATCCAACCTCTTCCAGCAAAACCGTCTTAATCTGTAAGTAAAGAAAAATATGCATAGCCTGCATAGTCTTTGAATATCATTTGCCAGTTTTCTTTTTTTTTCTCAACAGCTTGGTTTTGGTCAGAATTGTATTTAACCTGACATAAAATTAAATACTTTAAAAGAAAGCTAATTTTATAAAGTTAAGTGTAATCCACTGTCAGCCTGTGTTACACAAGCACCAACTGTGTGGTAAACACGGCATGTTGAAACATACTGAATTATGAATGTCAAGTAGTAATATTACCTAAGTACTTGCTCCTTATTACCATCTTCCTTAAGTCCGAGTCCTACTGGAATATCAAGCTATTATAAACTTTTGTAAAGCATACCCAGAAAGGGGATAAATTAAATTTCCATCAGTAGTCTTCATTTCTGTGGTTTGTGAGTTCTGAATGTTTGACTTTGCAACCTTCACAGATTTATTTGGTGTATATAAGTATTTTTTTTAATAATAACCTGTCCAGTTATACAACCCTTCCCATTCTTAAACATATCCAGGGGTCCTCAGCAGCCTGAGACTACAGCTCCACCACCCCTTTGACCCCTGATGCTGAGCTAACACCAGCAGCTTCAAGAAGCTGTTCTCTTCTGTGGCCGGTCATAGGTTTACTGAATCATCTGCATAGAGACTAGTTAAAGTATGCCATGGTTCCCAACCAGCCCTTCCACCTCTTACAGATTGTCTCTGCTCCCTAGTCTGCCATACTCCCTTTGCTCTCCCCCACATCCCCACCACAGCATGCCACTTCTTTTCCTGGGAAGGCTTCACTACACAATCACAAAGCTCATGGCAGCAGCAGACAGGTGGATTCCTGGGCCAGGATTTTTGCCTCCTGTTCCCTACTTTTGATATTCTTGCTGCTACTGAAAACAGGAGCATGTAAATATGTGAGGTCACACACCTCAAGGGTGTGTAAAAAGTAATTTTGCCACTCGATATTATGCTGGGAAGGCATTTCAAGTGTGGTCCTTCCAGGTTCTGTAATGTTTAGTCTATCTGATACTTTTGTTAATGATTTGGATAATAGAAAAGAGAGAAAACATGTAGAATTTGCAGATTATGTCAAGCTGGAGGGAGCTGAAAGCTTTTAAGAGGTTAGGATAAGAATTCAAAATGACCTCGGTAAATTGGAGACATTGTCTAAAATTAACCATATGAAATTCAGTGAAGACAAATGCAATGCCCTATGCTTAGGAAGGAGAAGTAAAATGCTAGTAAAACTAGGACTAAATGAGCAGGCGACAACACCAGGAGGAAGGTCACAGTGCAGGACAAATCGAATATGCATTTATAACATGATGCTGATACAAAAAAAAAAGCTAATTTCACTCTGCGTCATATTGGAAGGAATGTTGTATGTGAATCAGGAGGGGTAATTATTCTGCTTTACTGCTATTGTGTCCAGTTTGGGGCACTGCACAGTAAAAAAAAGATGTAGGTATATTGGAAAGCAGCCAGAGGGGGAGTAATGAGAACGATAAGAGGTTTAGAAAACTGGAGCTATGAGGAAAGGTTGAAGGAATGGGGTTTGTTTAGTCTAGAAAAGAGAAGACTGAGCAGGGACATGATAACAGTCTTCCAATACATAAAAGGTTATTCTGAAGAGGACAGTGATCAGTTGTTCTTTATGTCCACTCACTGTAGTACCAGAAGAATTTAGCTTACTTTACAGCAAGGAAGATTTTAGCTAGATATTAGGAAAGCCTCTTTCACTCTAATGAGAGTTAAGTACTAGGACGGGCTACTTTAGGAGGCTGCAGAATAGCAGCAGAGGTTTTTAACTGAAGGTTAGGCAAACATCTGTGACCTTGTGATTTGCAGGGGCTCCAAACTGAGCCAAATTTGAACAAATTTTCTCAGGCATAGCATAAGGCACACCACTGGCAGCACTGCATGTTTCCTGACAAAGCCCTAGTCTCTGGTGCAAAGCAGGCAAATGCTAGCAATTGTCAGTGAAACCAATTCAACTGTTTTTGTGCAAACTGTTTTCACATGAGCTTTTTCCCTTAGACCTGTTCTGGGAAGCAGCTGAACACTACACATGAAACTTTACTGAGAAAAAAGATTCCATCCCAGGCAAGCACTTGAGTAATTTCAGTCTAAATAGTTAATCTGGTAAATTATATGCAACCAAAAACAGGATCTTAAAATACAGAGGGTTAGGAAACCTTAATTATAGGTGGTGTTACCAAGCTCCACACATAATTTTTATTACAGTATCAACCCAAAGATCTGGCCAGGGTCACCATCCTGAGAACTCAGTGAAGGGCAGAGATGAAGGAGATTAAAATAGGTACATGTGTTAATAACAGTCAATAAACTCACAACTCTTTGCCTTAACAAGCTTGGTAGACTATTCTGTCTCTTGATATGGTCAGTCCTTAGCCGCCTTCTGGAAATGGGCTTAATTCATAAGCTTAGTTCAAGAATCTTACTATTTTTCTTCTGTGCTTTTCTTTGCCTCTTGATCCTGCTGGATCAAGCTGAAGTTTTGAAGATTTTTCTTTATAAATTTAGGAGCTAGAAATATCCCTTTGAAAAAAAAAAAAAAAAAAAAAAAAAAAGATTCCATCCCAGGCAAGCACTTGAGTAATTTCAGTCTAAATAGTTAATCTGGTAAATTATATGCAACCAAAAACAGGATCTTAAAATACAGAGGGTTAGGAAACCTTAATTATAGGTGGTGTTACCAAGCTCCACACATAATTTTTATTACAGTATCAACCCAAAGATCTGGCCAGGGTCACCATCCTGAGAACTCAGTGAAGGGCAGAGATGAAGGAGATTAAAATAGGTACATGTGTTAATAACAGTCAATAAACTCACAACTCTTTGCCTTAACAAGCTTGGTAGACTATTCTGTCTCTTGATATGGTCAGTCCTTAGCCGCCTTCTGGAAATGGGCTTAATTCATAAGCTTAGTTCAAGAATCTTACTATTTTTCTTCTGTGCTTTTCTTTGCCTCTTGATCCTGCTGGATCAAGCTGAAGTTTTGAAGATTTTTCTTTATAAATTTAGGAGCTAGAAATATCCCTTTGAAATGAAAAAAAAAAAATGGAAAAAAAAGAAAAAAGAAAAAGGGAAAAAGAAAGCAAGCTGAGACCTTCACCCAAGCACCTGCCCTGAGGAGTTAGGACTTCAAGCAAAATACTGTGAGACTCATAATAATAGCGTGAGAGTTGGCAATCCTACTTAAGGGTATAATTTCCATTTCTTCTAAACCCCCTTTTTACTAGCAAAGTGGTCACACTGTAAAGAAGACTAGACCCCTAATATTAGGAGTAATCCAACACTTTTCCAGTGCAAAGTAAACTTCTCAGTATTCTAACTATTTTTCAAAAGCAAAACCTGTGTGACAGTGTTTCTGACACATGTAGGGTTGCAGCTGAAATTCCATTCCCAAGCTAAAGGATGGTTGCAGTCATTGAAAAGATTACATAGGATCTTTCTTAAGATATTGGGGGGCTGTAATTAGTGGAAACATATCTCTGTACACTAGAGAAAGGACGAAGGTGTAATTGTTTTACACGCTAAATTAAAAAGGGTGAAATAAGACAGGAGAGTAATAGAAAGATGTTGATTAAAGAGTAGAAAGGGTCTGAATACATGGAGTATGCTTCATTTTGTATGTTTGAACTCTGGCCATGAAAAGCCAGTTAGTGTTGGAGGCTTGTTAGAGCTTGTACCACAGCAAGACAGTAAACACGAGTAAGTGGATTTCTCTATGGAGGGACTAGCCCTGCTGCAGCAGGTGCGCACCTGAGCAGGTAAACGCAGGCACCCGCAGGCACAGGCTCCTGGCTGTGGGGGTGTGCACAGAGCTGGGCATGGCAGCAAGGTCTCTGCAAGGGACTGAAAGCCTGTCGCTGACTTTTGCAGGCTTTGGATCAGACCCTAGCAAGGCTGTTTGCTTAAGTTGGGCTACTTTACAAGGGAAGTGTTTTCATATGAAATCTGGCCTTTCCTTTTTTACATATATTTCTCCCAACAAAAAGGAACACAGTGCCAGGCAGCATACGATATATTTCACCGTAACAGACTTCTGTCCAGACATCATGCCAAAATTTTGATATAAGCATTGCAGAGGTGATTTCTCTGCCAGGCCACTCCCTTCCCCTCACGATATTCTTTTGTTATCAAGTCATCTCCTGAATGAATGTGTGAAATGAACTGAAATTTGTTTTCTTGTCACGTTTGCAAAATATCCCTTGAAGACTTAGGGCATTTGTTTTCACTTAAAATCATGCTCAGTGTGCTTAGAGCTTCAATTCATCATCAGAACTCACACCCACCTGTGCCTCTGTAGTTATAGAGTAGGATGAGTTCAAGGAAATCCAGCCTCCATCTGAAGGATACTTCTACAGCTGACAATCTTGAACCAGGAGGTAACCACCCTGCCAGCACAACCCATCCCAGGGGAATCAAAGGACATGAAATCAAGTCATTTTGGAGTTTGATTCACCCTGGATTCCAAGGTTTTTGATGCAATCTGCTCCTAGAACTCAAGTATCTAACAAGGCGATGCAGAAGAATCAGGCAAGTATTTGATATTTTGATCTCAGTCTGAGTGAGAAAGGACAGTCAGCTCTCTGACTACAAGGGAAGGAGTTTACTTCAGCCAGAAAGCTTTGCCTCTCCTACAGAACCAGGTTTTGGTGTGGGATGAGGCCCCTTAATTCCCAGTCATCCTTGAAGGAGATAAAGCTCCTGATGTTTCTGTGGAAACATTTCACAGAGGAAGTTCTAGCACGAAAAGGACACATAGGTGATTTATAATTGGGCATTTAGAGAATTTTGCATTTGTCTGGTTTTATCTTGCTATGTTCAGTGGCAAGAAGTTCAGAAATCCAAGCCCCTTTACCTACATCTGGATGGGAAATGCCATAGGACAGGACTGGTACAGAAGATGATTCCAAAAGCTAGAAGGAGCTATGTACTTCTTAAGTCAATGTCTAAATACCTAATTCCAGATATGTAACTAAATCTTTGCTAGGATAGAAGGGTTTAAAATTAAAATAAGCTTTAAACAAACATTTTAGGGAACATGCCATTGAAATGTTTCATCTTTTTTGGACATTTTCAAGCTTTCCAGGCCAGGTATTACTTTTCTCAGAAGGTAAGTTTTCTCAGTGTTCTCTTAACCCCTGAAGGGTTTATTTTAAGTATTCTATATCTAAGTAAAGTGTCCCAGATGGGTCCCAGAAAATATAATATCTTCTAGCTCTATGTACTCTCCATGATTGCAAGCAATCAAATTGCTGCTAAAATTTTCAACATAATGGATATCTTTGCTTGGTGAGCAATTTTTCATCTTTTATTCATAAGCAGAGACCTGGAAGTTTGCAGGATTTCATACCACTCCTCTGGAATTCTCTCTCAACTCTGTTGTGCCTCAGCTCCCTGCTGTTGCTGTGGGATTTGATCCATTTGCATGGGGAACTGTGTCTAATTCTTGATGGCATGCAGCTGTATTTTACTTTTAAGGCCATATGTCTTTAGTTCTATATTAATGTCTGAGATCTACCAGCTATTTACATCATAACAAATTACTTTTTGATAGAGACAAAATTTATTTGGAAGCACCTGTTCCTGCTATTGCAACACACCATGTTTTCATATTAGCAACAATACTTGCCTCATAACCCACCCTTTCACTTGCATGTCAGTTGTACAAGACTTTTAGCCTAGAACATCTTGTATTGAGGTTTCTGTTCTGTGTGTAACTCAGTGCGGCTCCCTAAGCATTTTGTAGCCATGAATCCTTTCTGATGTTAAATAGCATCATGGTGTATGGGCAAGTCTATATTGTAGAGGTAAACTATTCCCAAACTACCCCCACAAGCTCAGCAAAATCTGTTGATGTCCATTGAGATTCTTTAGTGCTTGCAGATCATGTCCGTCTTCTCTCTCAAGCAGCCACTTTATTTATTAAATACTGTGTCTTAGAAAATGACCTTCAGTAATGCAGAAGGAAACTACTGTGAAATCATGGACACCTTTTGGGTTAAAGGAAACTGTCTGGATTTGGTCAAGAACTACTGAAAAAGTAGAGTGCCTTTTTCACCCTCTTCTCTTTGAGCAAAATTTCCTTCCTCTTCCCCCAGCCCAACCATAAACACAAATCTCAATGACAAGAATCATCTTCCAGATTCCAGTGAAATATCTATATATAGTAAGAGAGTAGATTTATATTTGGAAAAAAAAAAAAGACAAGGACAAGCAAATGTCAGAAATCTGTATATATTGGTCATTCGGTATCTTCAGAGGTATCAAATGGTTAACCTCCAGAAGCAAAAAATCAGAGTTTTGTCACAAGTTCACAGATTCTTACAAATTGGTGTAGATTAACTGAACAGGGCTAAAGTCACCCTCCTCTACTTGGATGCTGCAGACAAAGTTGTTATGTGCTGTAAGAGTCAACAGGGAACACTGCTGTTAACTTGTGATGGGGTCCTTTTTGGCCTATTTAAAACACAGAAAAAATTTGGAACATGAAGAAGCCTCCAAAGCATCAAGCAGGGGAATATCACCCCTGAGCAGACCCCATGGGAACAGGAACATGGTTGCCTCCTGATGACTCCTTCAGAAGCCCTCGGATGAAGCAGATCGGAGGATGGGGCTAGTGACAGGAAGCACATGTTGAAGGAAGAGGAGATGTGTAGTACCTACCTTAGAAAGAAAGCAATTAGTTTCAGAGCCCATGCTGGCTGGGCTAACACATCCAGGCCATCTGGGTTTGCTTACATTTAAAATAATGGGCTTTCCATGACCTGGAGCAGTCCAAGATCTCTAATACTCAGAGAGGATTACAGTACCTTCATTTAGCCAAGCATATAACTGCTGTGCAAGTCTTGGACCTGCAGCATAAGGACATCTTGCTTTTCAGGGCAAAGAGCTGTAATACGGTACTCACAGAATATGAGAACTGAACAAGTTTAGCTAGTTAGCTGGATACAAAATTAGCAGTGGAAGTGAAAAGAAGCATCTTTCTCTTTCACAAGCTCTTGCCTTAGAAGCTCTTTCACTTGTTGTTACATTGCCATCTTAGATAAAATCTCCAAGGCTGATTTCTCACTGACTGCCATCCAGGAACGCTACCTGCAACACAGGATCTGGCCTCACCCTAGCTCTCTCTGAAATTAATAAGAGACTGACTTTCAGTTACTTTGCATAGCCTCCCTCTAGTTTCCCTCTAGTGTGGGACTAGGACTTAAAATTACTTTACTAACTAACAATGGGAAATAGTAACAATTGCCACAAAAAAAGACCCGATGCTGTACGAGTTCCAGTGACATACCTGGGTGAGATGATTCCTACCTCATCCTTACAGCAAGCACAAGACATGTAGAAAGGATGGGGTAATGTGGTAGGCTTTTAAAATTCCTCTCCTCTCAGTACAACATACAGTGAAAGCATTATATGGGCTTACAGACACCTGCCAAAGCTCTGACTACTCCCTCCTCTACCAAGCTTCTGGGAAATTTCTCTAACTAGAAAAAAAAAACAGAACAGCATCCTGTTACCATACTACCATATTTCCCAATCGCAGTACTCAGTTGCTGAGAAAGTATCAAGTCTTCCTTCTGCCTCCTCAAGGACTGGCTCTCCCTGCTCTCTCCTTGTATTCTGCATTAATGAACATGCCCTTCTGTTCCTCTCCTTTGTTGCAACCTTTCAACTCATCCGTCTGTCACTTGGCAGTAGCTTCAGGAGGGCTCTTCCCAGGGACATTTCATGTTTATTCAAGTGTTGTTGTGCTGTGAGACTAAAGAAGCAGATCTGTTGCTTCCAACAAGATCTGTTTATTTCCCAACACCACAGCACCACATATGCACATACCAAAAGCAGGAAGGCAGATACCAAGTTGAAAACTAGTCAGGGGACTATTTTCCTTTCTCACATTCCCTTTAGTTGCACATGGCCTTTCTGTTCAGGTAGTACACAGAATTCAAACAGGGTTTGCAGAACCCTTGTGAAAACAGCCTCTCTTTTTCTCCATGCCATGGTGATTCATTTGCTTTTTACCACAAGACTCTGCTGAGCTTAATGTATAGCAAGAAAGTACAAATGTATGGAGTGAGGCCAGCCCTTAGCCCTGTAATGGAGCCTTTAGGGACCTGGTAGACCCACTGACCCCATTCGTAATGAGCTGGACTTGGTCCTCACCAATACACTTAACTGAGGTCCAGACAGAGTAGGAGGAGCTGTATGTGCATTGTGTGGGTACCATGGGGTTATCTTGGGATATAAAAGCTGTTTCTCCCATGTTAACTGTAGGTGGTGGTTACTGCTGCATGATTCGAGCACAGGCTTTTGTTCCTCAGCTTGGCTTGTCCTATTTCCCTTGTGCTTGAAATGAAGCCTGGGTAAGGAGCCTTCTTTGAAGTGAGGTGGTACTTGTTATCCTGGCCAGACAGGAGACAAAATGAATCTGTAGGTAGTTTAAGAAATTACTTCAGAGTTCTTACTTTTTCAGGAGGCTCTGCAAGGGAGTGTACCCAGCCCACCATTGGCTAAGCAATACCATGGCAGCTGTGCTATGGGGCATGTAAAGGCTGCTTTTGGCTGCACAGAGTAAACACTCTTGGATTACTTTTTGTATTCCACAGGGTAAGAGCCTGTGCAGAAACACCTACTGAGGAGTAGTTTATGTGCTGTGACATGCTGAAACAGCAGTTCTTGCTCTCTCTGAGCCCACAAAAAAGCTGTATGTGGAATTGCTCATGGTGGCAAATATGGGAAATTAAGATAATGCTTGGCATTCAGAACAAGCTACAAGAATAGCAAAGGATTATAGCTCTCTACGCGCATACAGTCCTAGGTGAGCATGTATGGTATGGATACAACAGGATAATAGCAGAACTACCAGCAAAAATGGTAAAAACTACAATCAAAAAATTACTTCTACTAAAATCAAGGTTTAAAAAGGTGCCTATGCTAAAAGGATGTCAGAAACCATTTCATTAGCATTGCAGGAAAACCCAGAAGTTAAACAGGTGAAATTCAAAGCTTGCAATAGTGAGCTATTCTGCATCATGGGAATGCATGAATTAAAGATTTATGTAAACACATTAGAAAAGACAGGCCAAAAGGAAAACTGCCAGAAGAGGGAATGCTCCCTGCAGTGCATGCTCAACAAGGTTACAGGCTGATTGCAAAGAGGATTGTCATCAACAGAGAACAAAAAGCTGAAGCAGTCCTTGGAACGGAGAGCTTCATCCGGCAGCAAGGACCAGCAACCTGCTAGGGCTGTCCTGCCAGCAACCCAGTGGCAATGGGATGCACAACAACTTTGAGAAACTGCAAGAGTTAAAGAATCTCTGGGTCTGAAGTACCAACACAGTAGTCTTAAAGACTGCTCTAGAGTAGATCTAGGTCTAGACCAGTAAAGATGGAGGATCAGCATTTAAAGTTTGGGACCCGGAAATGCGAATGCCAGCACTCTCTTGTTGAATGCTGAATTCATATCAACGACTCTAAAGATTGGATTGGTAGATAGAAGGTCCGTCGGCTGTGAATGGCTTATCATCAGCTCTAGCTAACAAAAGGGGCTAGGTAAACATTGTCTTTTCCTATGTCTCACAAACATGAAAACTAACTTTCAGCATACAAATTTACAAAAGGAATAAAAACCTGAAAGATCTACTGATTGCAGACATGGTCCCTCAAGTTTGTGAAACAAAGCTAAAGGCAGATTGTATACCTCCTCATCTGATTAAGAAAAACCTGTTTGCAAACAAAACATGGATTGTGGTTGCCAGAACTACCACTGAGACCATGGTAAACTATCAGACAATTAGGGCAACCCACAAGCACGTTTCCTACCCCATTATCAGCTAAAGGAGGAGCTCTAAATATTAGATCTGATTTTGTGTACAGGCTCCAGGATAGCAAATTCTCCAGTGTTACAGGAAAGGGTATTAAACCCGCCCCTCACCCTCACACACAAAATCAACTGGAATCATTCAAATATTAGAAAATAACTGAGGATGCTTTATACTGGCCCAAACGAACAGTGACACAGGAAAACTGGCATGTTGCAAATGTCAAAAATATAGTCAAGTCAAAGAAAAGAAACAAGCTTAGTGGTTGGTTGAAGTACCATCAAAACAAATAAACATGTTAATAATATGATTAGCTACAATAGCTGATTGTGAAGCTAGGCACCAGGTAAAGTTAATTCTCAAAGCCAGCAATGAATCTGGATGAATCCAGATGGCTATGTTTTCTTCTGTGGCTTTCTTTTTATATATAAGAATAGGCAATGTATTATCGCAGAACCTGAAGGTCTACAACTCAGACAAATGAATAACTCTTCTCCCTGTTAGATGCAATAAAAATGTTGTTTGTTCCTGTTGTTTTATTTCCCAGGATGGCTATCTTATTGCACTCATATTGCACATCATATTGCACTCTTCACATTCTGCATCTCTCCTGCTACCTGGAATCTACTCCGGGCTACTGAGGACTGCTCAGAATCGAATGTGAGAACTGCTTTTTGTCATCTTTATTGGCAGGAAGACAAAGTTCAAACATATAGCTACACTGCCTAAGAATAGATATACTGATTAACACCACAGGCCAATCCAGCCTATTGTCCAGTTCCAGCAACTGATGCATAGGGAAGAGTACAAGAACATGGCAAGCGTGAAGTAAAACTTAATACTGTCTAGACCTCAGCAACTTGCAGCTGGGATTTCCTTGGCTGGAAACATATCTATCTGTTTAATGTCTCTTGGTAGATCTTTTTCTCCCATGAATAAGCTCAATTGTGTTTGAACCCATGTAAACCTTTAATAGCCATGGTATTTTTCAGCAAGGAGTTCCACAGCTTAACTGTGTTTCTTAATGAAACCATCTCCTTCTGTTTGCTTTGAAACTGGCCCTACTAGTTTAATTTAATGATTCCTTGTCCTTATATTGTAAAAGAAAGCAAACACTTGCTGCCTACCTATAGTATGTGTTTTGCTCTATCATATGCCCCATCCTCTGGTTCATATTTTCAACATCAATCAACAGCTTAGTATCCTCATTACTAAAAGATCCATAAGCAATTGAAGCAGAAAAACTTATTCCAGTTCGTGCAGAAAAGCTCAGAAAGAGAATATTTAGCATCAGGACTAAATCTGCTTCTACCCAATTCCCACATAATTGAAGGAGAAACAGTACCTCTTACCCTCTCCTTAGAGGGCTCAGTTCCCATTGAACTCAGTACCTTTCAAGACCAAGCTTTGAGGTGAGAAGCATCTCCCACATCAGGTTCCACCAGGCTCAACATCTACTAGGTACAGTTCGGTCTGGCCACAGGCACCAGATCCTGGACCCATCAAACAGTAAGAGTCAGGGGTTTCTGGTCTGCAGGGGAAAATGTTTTACCGTATTTTTTTGCTGTATTGGTAGTCAGGCACCAATGCACAATAAAGATATATCTATGAGTGGTACAGTAGATACCTTCATGTGTCATCTGATTTACAATGAAAATAAGTAAATGAAAAGAAAAAATCTTAAAGGAAAAATACTTCTGTTATCTGAAAATAATATTACACAAGTTTTTCTTTTTGGAAATTATCCATTCATTTTCTTCATAAACATTTATTAAGGAGAAAAGTATTCTATGAACATATGGCACTTGTCTCTGTTTTGGATGTAAAAACATCTGGTATTTTGCTGACTTCATTTCATTGTGAGTCACTGTGTAGCTTTGTATAAACACCAGGATATTTTCATCAATTAGAAATAACTGAGATTTTCAGCATAACATTCCCATATTTACTTGTGCTTGAATGTTTCTGCTAATGTCCTAGACAATACACATACAGATATATATATAGTGCACACACAGGATCCCTGTTCCTAAAAAATTCCAGGCAAAGAAATAACATCTGAGGAGCCATGACTCTGGCCTAAAACCCCACTGTATCCATTAAAAAAAACCCTACAGATTTTCCCTGTGAGTGGGTGTTCTTCATCAGTTAGGATACTGTGGTCAGGAAAAAGAAATAGTCTTTGAAAATCTCATTCTAATGGAAAAAAATACTATTATCAAGTGAGTGAGTTGTTTCTTAAGATAATTAGAGCATATACAGAATCTCATACGATTGTTTCCAAGAACTCTTTCATTATAATGTTGTTGGTAACTGGATAGCCAGAATGAGCAAATTAATTGCCCTATCAATACTCCAAGAACTAGATTGATCCTGTCCCAGTTGTGGAGTACTACAGGAGAAAGAGGACACCAGAAGTCCTGCCCACCTCAGGAAGCTTGTAAAAACACTCACTTTAGTCATGATCCAAATCACTGGCACAACACAGAATCGAGACAGTAATCCAAGTCGCTGTGGTGGCATCTCTAAAAGTGGCAAAGATGTGATCACATGTGGCAGGACAAGCATCAGAAATAGGTTAGAAGCAGAAAGTGCTTATCCTGTTACTGAGGGCGCTTTCAGGGGAGATAGACGATGTGGGTTCAAATCCCTTTAGGAAAAAAGTGTCTATAGCCCAAGGCTCCTGGATAACTGCTCCAGCCTTTGAGCTAGCGGGTAAAATAGAGACAAGAGCTGTGTGAAGCTAGCCTGTCCCATGGTTGAAATCACACTTTCTAGTCAATTTACTTCTCAAGGCAAAAGGGGAGCATCTTCTCTGACCTCATAGTGAAAACAGGCGCAAACTTTGCCGTTTGTCCTCCCACAAGGTGACACTAGATGGCAGCAATTGAAGTGGCAGCAGAAGCTGCAGATCTTTCTGGCCCAGAAGGCACTCTGGCAACCAGCTGGCGTGGAGTCGTTGGGGCCACCTGACAGTCACTGCTTCTCTCTCTACCTTACTGCCACGGAGGGTGCCACGGTGCTCAGGCAACTTGTGAGATGGGCTACAGACATGGAAATGAAGTCATCTGTGCCCTGACTTTCCTCCTTTATTATTATTTCATGCTTTTCTCTACACTGACTTGCCCGTATCTGGTTGGTCCATTTTGTGTCTGAGGCCTCTTTGCCTGCATTAAAATGACAATTTTTCCCAAAATAATATGATAGAATATATTAACCAGTCTATTGTTCTGATTGCTTCTTTGGAGTCAAATGGATTAAGTTTTGCACGGCATTGTAGAAATACTCACAATAATGACCTTGTTAGTAACAAGTCCAGAATCAACAAGCACAGTAATAGATTGATAATGTCATAACTGCTGCTCAGACAATTTGTTGCATAGCTTCCTATTTCTGATGGAGGAAAAATCTGAGACTCTCCAACAGCGCCAATATAGGATATGTTCCTCTTGTTTTAATAAGACAAGACTTCACTGCCAGCAAAATCACAGGCTATTCAAAGTTTAACAAAGATGTATCAAAAGATTATGAGCAGCAACAGCATTAATATTGCCTTTGGAATATTCATGCACTTCACGTCCTCTGCATGCCAGTTTTGTTCAATATCTCTGCCACAGTTAAAGCTGTTTCACTGCTCTGTTATACCTGTCTTTCCAGGGGGGGATTTATTGCCAAGTTCTGAAAATGTGTTTGGGGCTTAAATCTGCAATTCAGGCTCTCAGCTTGGGAAAAGAGCATCCTTTACACAGAAATTCAGATTCTGACTTTGAGCTAGTGAAGACGAAATCCAGTGCTTAGTCACTGGTGGGAACTGCAGTCATTTTACGCAAGACCTCAAAACTCAATTGCTAGCTGCAACTTCTGCTGCTGCTGTGTGGCGTAGTCACCTAAAGATAAGTGTCTTATAAGACATCTTTGGTTGAGCAATTCTGGCAGTGACCATGCTATCTGTCTGCCAAGCGCAGGGAAGTAGAAGCATGGGGTGGAGACATGAATTGTCACTGTGCACAAGCATACAAGAGGTGGAAGCAGTGACAGGTGACCCAGGAGGATTACAGAGACACTGACTGAGTATGCAGGAACAGGGTTTTGGAAGCCAAAGACGACCAGAAGTTGAATCTGAGGAGGGACATAAAGGGTGACAAGAAAGGCTTCTACAAGTATATGAGCAGCTAAAGGAAGACTAGGGAAAATGTGGGCCTGCTGCTGAAGGGGGCAGGAGACCTGGAGACAAAGGATATGGAGGTTCTCAATGACTTCTTCGCCTTGATCTTTACTGGTAAGAGCAGCCTTCAGTAATCTTAGACCCTGAGACCAGAGGGAAAGTCTGGAGCAAGGAAGACTTACCCTCAGTAGAGAAGGATCAGGTTAGGGAACATTTAAACAAACTGGACATAAACAAGCCCATGAGACTTGATAGGACACACCCACAAGTGCTGAGGGAGCTCACCAGTGTCATTGCAAGGCCAATCTCAATTATCTTTGAAAAGTCATGACAATCAGCAGAAGTTCCTGACAAGTGGAAGAGAGCGAATGTCACTCCTATCTTCAAGAAGGGCAAGAAGGAGGATCTGTGAAACTACAGGCCAGTCAGCCTCACCTCAGTCCCTGGAAAGGTGAAGGATGAAATCCTTCCGGAAGCTATTTACAAACATGAAGGACAAAGGAGGTGATTGGAAGTAGTCAGCATGGATTTACAAAGGGGAAAACATGCCTGACAAACCTGATAGCCTTGTATGATTAAATGACTAGCTTGGTGGCTGAGGGGAAAGCAGTGGTTGTTGTTTATCTTGATTTTAGCAATGGTTTCAACACTGTCTCACATAACATCCTCATTGACAAACTGAAGTATGGCTAGTTAAGTGGATAGTGAGATGGATGGAAAACTGGCTGAACTGCCATGCTCAAAGGTTTGTGATCAGTGGCATGAAGTTCAGATGGAGGCTAGTCACTAATGGAGTACCTCAGGGGTTGGTACTGAGGCCAATACTGTTTAGCATCTTCATTAATGATGTGGATAATGGGACAGAATGCACCCTCAGTAAGTTTACAGACAATACAAAACTTGGAGGAGTGGCTGATGCAACAGGTGAGCATGCTGCCATTCAGAGGGTCCTTGGCAGGGTGGAGAAATGGACTGACAGGAGTCTTATGAAGTTCAACAAAGAGAAATGCCAAGTCCTGTCCCTGGGGAGGAATAACCCCAGGCCCCAGGACAAGCTGGGTTCTGACCAGCTGGAAAGCAGCTTTGCAGAAAAAGACCTAGGAGTCCTGGTGGACCCCAAGTTGAACAAGAGCTGGCAATGTGTCCTTAAAGCCAGCAGCATCTTGCGCTGCATTAGGAAAATGTTGCCAGCAAGCTGAGGGAGGTGACCCTTCCCCTCGTCTCAGCATGGGTGAGACACATCTGGAGTGCTGGATCCAGGTCTGGGCTCCCAGTACAAAAGAGTCTCTTACATACTGGAGTCACTCCAGAGAAGGATCACAAAGATGATTAAGGCACAGGAGCATCTGTCATACAAGGAGAGAATAGGAGAGCTGGGACTGTTTAGCCTAGAAAAGAGAGGACTCAGGGAGCTTATCAATGTATGTAAATACCTGATAGGGAGGGGAGGTAAAGAAAATGGAGCCAGGCTCTTCTCAGTGGTATCCAGTGAAAGGACAGGGGCAATGGACACAAACTGAAATACAGGAAATTTCACGTAAAATGAGAAAAAGCTTTTTTATTGTAAGAGTGGTCCAACACTTGCCCAGAGTGGTTTCCCAGAACGGTTATGGAGTCTCCATCCTTGGAGATATTCAAAACCCGACTGGACGCAGTCCTGGGCAGCCTGCTGTAGGTGACCCTGCTCTGAGCAGAGGAGTTGGACTAGGTGATCTCCAGAGTTCCCTTCCAACCTCAACCATTCTGTGATTGTGTGAATCTGTGATTCTGTGTCAAACAGCTTAGTCCTCAGATGTCCCTCATTGCCTTCTGCACTGCAGAGGCCACCCAAACTCTGCGAGATGAGCGCTACAGGGCTAAAGCTATGCCTGCCATGCTGCATACAGTAAGCACACGTAATTATCTGCACCTTACTGTGCATGGCTGATTTGTTCATGTTGTGACCATTGCACCAAATAGAGACAGGCCAACAAGAAATCTGTGCAGCGATATCATTTTTTTAATAGTAGCAGGAAATGAAAAATCACCTTCACAGTCCATGGACAAAGCATCTTTTCTAGCAGCTCCCTGGGGAGCTGGCTTTGGCTCACTGTCTCGTTTCCTCAGCAGTACAAGACACTGTAGGATCAAGAAAATAACAGGAAAATATTAGCCGGCACCTTCTGGAGTCCTGTCTGTAAGATATCTGGTGCTCTGTTGGAGCTGTACATATATGACTTTTTAAAGGAATAACTGTGGTTCTGAGGAAACAATTACTCAAAACTTGCTAAAAACGATAGAAAATTGAGATTAGTCTGAATTTGGAGCTCTCTGCCAGTAAAACACCTTTCAGCGTGAATAAACATTTGCTAAACTGGCAGAACCTATGGGCAAAACTAATTATCACCTGCACTGTGATATTAATGGCAGAGAGCATCTTGGTGATGATACTGTGCTACTTGAGACTGACAGGGCCCAGTTGTGCCAACTGACACACTCTCATCAGAAATACTGCAATATTTGGTGTTTTCCCTCAAAGCCACCATAGCTCGTAAAATACTATGAATGCTGTGAATGCATGAAAACCTCACTGAAAGTATCCAAACCTTGTATACTGGCAGAAGCTTGAAAAGACTCTGAAAGCTCAAAAGTCTAAATGGCAACAGTAGTCTGGATTATTGATGATTTCAGAAAGCCTGATTCATATCATTTGAACACATGGGACCAGCACTGTTCCTTACAGTTCCTCCTCTCAGGCTCTTCTTAGAGAAGAGAAATCACCCATCTTTGCCATTATGGGGCTCAATCATCTGTGCAAGGCCACTGTCTTCTTTTTTTTTGACAGTCAGGTAAGGGGTGTTCTTTACCTGCGGACAGGTGAAATTTTATAGTCTCCATGAAATGAGGAGGCCAAAGTGTCAAGAAACCTCTTCTTACCATAGCTCCAAGTAATTTCTTCCTTAAATCAGAGCCTATTGTCACACAGTGACTAGCTTTATAAACTTACTATCATTTTTGCTAATAAATACCCTGTAAGATTTAGTAGCAGCTTCAGTGGTTCCATGTGTAACGGCTAGAAAGATTTTCAGCTTTTTGTCAACTCTTAACTTCATACTCATGATACCTTGTTCAACTTCTTAAGGTTTTAATAAATATCAGGCTGTGCTAAAAATATTTTTATTTGTCAGATGGCATTTTTTTTAAAAAGTTTTGGATGGAGCTCTCAAAAAGCATGCTCATGCCATTTTTCCCTTTTACAAAAAAGTATCCTATTGAAATATTTTGAGAATATTTTTGACTGCTGATGCACTATGAACAACAGGAGACCTTGCCGACCCCACCAGAGATTAATGGGTCGGAATCTGTGTCTTTCTGTGGAATGGAAGACGTCAACACTAAAAGCTCCCTTACCCCACAGATAGCTGGTCCCAGTCCTGTTGTTTTTTCCAGTCTTCAGAAAAATCCTTGGCAAGAACTGTCATTTTTCCAGTCATCAAATTTCCAAGAATCTTCTCTTCACATCTCTCTCTTTTTCTTTTGATGGACTCTCTCATCATAGTAAATGCAGACCTCTTGCAGGAATGTGGGCCAGACATGTGTGTAAGCCAAATGGCTTATGCCTGGAACAACAGCAAATGAACAATGAAATCCAGCAACGAGATGAAAAAAAAGATTTACAAGGATATTTTTGTTTCCATAAATGTTTCTCCCTTTTTAATTGATTTGACTCAACTGTGCAATTAGCTCTGGCCCACTGGATGGCCATCTGATCATGTGGGGATACATCATGTCCTGTGCCACTTTATGCACATTTGAAATTGATTTGTCAAAACTGGCAGCACTGCAGAAGTTTTTTCACACTTTAACCTAAGATAGAACAGGCAGAAGAACTTTTTTTTTTCTTTTTTTCTCAGTCCAGATATATCAAAAAAAGCTTGTTTCTTCTAATTGACCACTTGACTTCCTGTAAATGAGTGAGCATGTTGTTGCCCTCTACTGACTGGCTTATATACACTAAAATGGACCTGTTACTAAGTTCTTTCAATAGTATTGGTCCTGTTAAAATGAAAAAGAGTTTTGATTTTTTGGCTGTCCTTCTGCAGGTGTGAGGCTCTGATTTATAAAATTAGACCCACATTTTCAGTTTAAAGTCTTGATCCAGCAAAATGCCTTAGTAAGTGTTTAATTTTAAATCAGCTGCACTGCACAAACTCTTAAACTTGAACACACATTTAGCTGCTTTAATAGTTAGAGACCTCATTTGGAGTGTACAGTTTTAAGCAACTGTAGTCTCATTTTCAGATATACTCATGAATTTTGTCCTATATTATTCTTCTCAATTTTTTCCACTCCTCTGACGCTGTCCTGCCTCTGGTAAGTTAAGAAATGGAAGGCTATCTGTCTTCTACATACAATTGTATCTCACCTAACACCCAAAAATCAAGAAACGCGTTTCTAGTGAATGTGGATGACTAAGGAATAGTTAATGCATCCTTTAAGTTCTAGCCCTCATATTTACATCTTAGTCTAGACTACTAAAAATTAAGGGTTCCTATGTATGAAGAACATTACAGTCAGGCAAACATAACTTCAAAAAATGGAGGAGGGGGGGTACTACAGAATAGTCAGCATCACCTTAGTCCCTGTAAAGATTACAGAGAAATCCTCATAGGAGCCATTTTCAGGAAGGAGAATAAGGTGACTGGGAACAACCAGCATAGATTTGCCAAGGACAAACTGTGCCTGGCCAACCCAATTGCCCTCTACGATAGGATGACTGATTTTGTGGACAAGTGGAGAGCAACGCATCCCATTTGTCTCAACTTTAACAGGGCTTCTGACATGGTCTCCCATAGCACCCCTAGGGACAAACTGTGGGGACATGGACCATCGGCAAATTCCAATATGGGTGAAAGACTTGCTGGGCTGGTGGGCTCAGAGAGCAACAGTCAACACTTTGAAGTAATGACTGTTTAAGAACAATGTTCCTCAGAGATTGATACCAGGGCTGATGTTGTCTATCATCTTCAACAACTTGGGCGATGGCATGGACTGTACCCTCAGCAGGCTGACATCAATTTGGACTGGGAACAGCTGATACACTGGAGACCAGGGCTGCTGTTAGGAAGGGCTCAGCAGGCTGGAGGAGCAGGCCAACAAGAACTTCACAAAATGTGACAGACAAATGCAAAATGTTGTACCTAGGAAGAATAAACCTGATGCAGGACAGCAGCTCTGTAAGAAAGGACTGGGCTGGTCTTGGACAAGTTAAATATGAACAAGCAGTGCACCCTTCAAAGACTAACCATACATTGGCTACATGAGCAAGATGGTAGCAAGAAGACCAAGGGAAAAGGTTACACACTCTACATGGCATTTGTGTGGCTCCATCTGGAGTACTGAGCCCACCTGGGGACTCCCCAGCATGAGAGAGATTTTGGCAAGCTGGGAATATCTCCAGCAGAGGTCAGGGGGCTGGAGCAGCTGATGTTTGAGGAGAGACTGAAGGAGGTGAGTTTTTTAGGCTGGAGCAGCTGAGGAGAGACTGAAGGAGGTGAGTTTTTTCAGCCTGGGGAAGACTAAAGAGGGGTCTAATTGCTGTCTTGAACTACCTAGAGGGAGGTTTTAGGGATACAGACTCACAATCTTCTCAGAGAAACACAGGAAGGGAGAAGAAGCAGCAGTAACAGGCTGCAACAAGGGAAAATCTGACCAGATCTGGTGAGGGTGGTGCAACACTGGAACAGGGGCTCAGAGAGGTGGTGGCATCTCCATCCCTTGAGGTATTCAAAATGCATCTGGACTCTGAGCAATCAGACCTAGCTATAAGTTAGAATCACAGAATCATAGAATATCTCAAGTTGGAGGGGACCCGTAAGGATCATCAAGTCCAACTCCCTACTCCTCACAGGACTACCTAAAACTAAACCATATGACTAAGATCGTCGTCCAGACACTCCTTGAACTCTGACAGGCTTGGTGCCATGACCACTTCCCTGGGGAGCCTGTTCCAGTGACCGACCACCCTCTCAGTGAAGAACTTTTTCCTAATGTCCAATCTGAACTTCCCCTGATGCAGCTTCATTTCATTTCCTCGTGTCCTCATTAGCCCTGATTTGAGCAGGATTTTTGCCTGGATGACCTCCGAGGTCCCTTGCAACTGCGTTTATCCTGTGTCCATGGCTCTAAGAGTACTTTAGGTCCCTTTTCCCATAGTGCACTATGGAACAGCAGTTGTCAGAGCCAGAACCCCAAAGACTATTAAGATACAGGACCTAACATCCTTTCTATCTATAGAAATGTCTCTCTAGTCATATTTGAAAACATTCTTCCTTCTTTACTGCTCTTGGAAAACAGCAAAAATCCAGTTTAACAGCCTAACTGGGAAAGACTGGAAGGAAGAATTCCTCAGGGTAGAAGAAAGGAGCCTGGGGTGCCACAAAGCCAGTAAAATGACATTTTTCTCTTTCCTGGTCTCCCACGGAGGGGCGTGTAAGTGTGGTGGGGTGTGGCAGGGCACGGGCTGCCCCTGGAGCCACGGGGCAGCGCAGCAGGCCGCCAC
>NW_008795303.1:441173-486797 GCF_000699145.1 Aptenodytes forsteri
GGGGACCCAGGGCAGGGCACTAGCCAGGCCACAAGCAGCCCCCTTCTGCAAAGCCACCCCATGTCCCACCACCCACAGCCGCGAGCAGGCGATTTAGGTCAACCCAGCCCCTTTCTACCATCACCATGCTCGCTCCCAATGCAATAAATAGAAAGGTTATTTTGTCAAGCCCGGCTGTTTTTATTCAGGAACTTCTTGGAGGAAGCCTGAGTGCGTAAACAGGAAAGCAGGGGCTGTTTTTACTTCACCCATCTATAGCCGGTACACGCGGGCTGACATCAGGTGAGGGCCAGCTGCACTGAGCGCACCCAACAATTTGCTCCCGAAGCGGCAGTACCAGCGCCGGGGCAGGCACAGCCGGAGGGAAATGCAGACAAACGCTGCCCCTCCGGAGCCACTGCTGCCCTGACACCCCTGTGCCCGCCCTGGCTGCCCCCCCAGGTCTCCATCCATGCTGGGGGCAGCGGGGAGGCGAAGGGGTGTCTGGAGGAGCACCCTCACTCCTGAAATTCATGAGCAAGATATTTTTTTCCTGCAAGAATGCCAGCCTCTTGGTGCAGCTTGCTAATCATGGGGGGCCTCACCGCAGTCCCCCAGCACCCCTGTGCTCGCGTGATGTGAAGCGCTGCAACCGGGGAGCACCAGGCGCCTATTTTTAGCCCTCGTGGACTGGAATTGCAGGCTGCACTGCGGATCTCCCCGCAGAAACACTGGTGGGAAGGAAAAGCGGCACCACACTGTAATTTCGTCTCTAGTGATGGGGTTTTCTTTCTAAATCCTGAGTATCAGTTTCATTCACTGCTCCAGGCTACAAGAAGTACTCTTCGCCCACAGCCATAATGTCTTCTCTCCTGCCTATATGTCACCATATAATAAAACATGCAGCAGTTTTACAGTCACTGTAGAGTTATTACATGACATATGTGTACAAAGCACACTGGCTTATATGACCACCCAAGCGATTAATAAAACTGGTTGCCTGCTAGAAGTGATCTTTAACTAAGGGTTGAACAAAATTGGTCTGGAAACCTTGAGAATAATTTAGAGTGGTTGCTTAAATCACAGAGACGCAAAGTCTGCAGGAGGTGGATCTTCATGCAGCTTCCATCAATGTTTTTCTCTCCATGGTCTCAACATCTTTAAATAGAACATCCTACCAAATAATATTTATGTTAATTTGTTTATTTGCTACCATAGAAAAAAAAACAACTGCAACAACAGTGCTAAGGGAACAAGTGTGAATAGTAGTGAAGAAGTGCCTTGGTTATGAGTAATTTCTGTCTCTATTTTAAACATAGTGAGTAAATTCTGCTCAGTTACACCAGCCTAAATTGAAGAAAGGTGAATTCTGTGAGAATTGATGACAAAATTTAGCCCACAATTTCAAATTACCTCTTCAGAAAATAACGAAATCAAGTTATTAATTTTATTAATCACTCTCAGCTTATTTTATACTTTCCTTGTAATTAGTTACTTGCATAAATTGAACATAAAATTAATTTCCTCATGTGTTTTACTGCTTGTTAATAACTTGAAAGCCACAATAGTAGTGATCTTAATTTATATCAGAGAATACAACCATTAGATCTGCAACAGAAAATGACAGGAGGTGTGTCAAACATTGCTCTGTCAGGACAGTACCACCTTATGTTTGATTTTATTGTACAAATCAGGTTGTAGTGTGGAGTACAGTGAGAGCCCTCAGCTAAACAGATTTACCCCACAGCTTTCTGGATCTTCAGTTCACTGTAAATAGAACCACACTGAGACTTTTTGGGAGACATTAGTTTTTCTGTGTTTATCCTATCAGTAAGGGGACTTACTCATTTTCTACCCTGTCTTTAACCTGGAAAGGATGAAAAATAAGGAAACGGTAAGTTTTAGGCTAGATTCTTCTTTGCTGTTGACCAGCTGAGTTCATGTCATACTGGCTCCTAGTTAATGCCCAGCTGCCTTTTCTAAACTCCCCTTCTGCTTTAACTCCATACAGTCCATCTGCCAGGCAGGAGCAGTATAAGATTCCCAGAGAGTCACTGGATAGACTTCAGCATTTACTAACTTTATTTAAACTCATCAGGGACCACTATAAAGAGCTGTACAGAACAAACATGAGTCTTGGATATTCGATCCAGGGTTTAATGTTACAGTTTCCAGCAAACACAGAGTTTTTGGGGGGGTTCTTTTACAGTAAAAAGGCAGAAATTTCTGGGTTTGGTAATGCAAATTGAATAGGTGACAATAGACATTGGCTGTTCCAGCTGAGTTTGAATTTGTTGAATTTATATCACGGAAATAAGTAGCCTAAGACAACTCCTCCTAGGAGTTCAAGTTGTGTAAATCAAGTATAATCCATACAAAATCAATGGAATTACTTTGATGCAAGTAAGAGTAGAGCCAGACTCGGCATCTCTTACAAGCAATGCAGCAGTGTTCTCCAACATCCTACCAGTGTGTAAAGGAGATGGCTCTGTCCGTTCACATTGACATCCAATGAGTCTCTGCTAGGTGCTTTCCAAGGCAACTGCTATTTCACAGCTCTCTCAGTCAGGACAGAGTGATTTAACAGATTTTCTATTTAGGCATGTGCATGTGTCAGAGTGCAAGTAGAGAAGGTAAACAAGCTCATGCCTGGCTGTGTTGCAGTCTTTCCAGCCTCCTTCTGCATCAGCCTTTCAGAAGAGCCTTTTCTCATCCCAGCACAGGGAGACATACTGCAGTGGCCAAACTCTCATTTTCCTGTCTTCCAAGATAACATGACACAACAAGATTTCAAGAGTCTCTGCCTTTCTCTCCCCCCTGCCCTCCAAAAGCCTAAGATAAGGCATCTCATGTCTTGTTTCTCTGAGTATGGAAGGGAGGCAGAAAGTGCCATTTTACTGTGAAAAGTCAATATTTCAATTTAAAAAGAAAAACAGTAAGGCAGATCAATAGATCTTGCCTAGTGCACATTTATGAAAGCAATCTGTTTAGGAGAAAAAGTTGGGAGGTTGGGTGGTGAAACCACAGACTAAGCAAAGGGACTCCAGGATAGAGCCTCTTGCTGCCTCAGCCTGTAAACTTTGAGATTTCATAAAATCCTGTCCCCTCCAGCAAAATCAGCTCATACACAGGTATATAAGAGCACAGCAGCACATGGCAGGAGAGAGAATCAGCTCCTACATATTCACACAGGCTGAAATTTGGAGCAACTCAGTTGTCGGTTCGTGCACTAGGGAATGAAAGTCATGGTTTTTCTGGGTCTGGGAACAAGAAAGTTGCCAGTGTGAAAACAAAGGAAGATGTGGTAAAAAGCTAGGAGCTGCCCAGAGAGTCCTGAGGTACCTGTTTTCAGAAAACAATCAATTCTGGGATGCAAGGGAAGAATTAAAAAGCTCCCTGGAGCTCCACTGCAGCATTCAGTACTGTTCTTTATCGTACCAGTAGAAATAAAACGTGAACTAAATAGGCCCATGTAAAGCATATTCAAGCTCACTTTTTCCTTTCCTTTTAGGTTTCCCTTTAAAGTCTTTTTTCTTTGATTTCTGAATGAAATTTCTGCCTTGTCTTTGTGGTCAACCATGCCAACCATCTAAACGTCTCTTGAGAAAGAGACTCTTTTCAAGAGTTAGTAATCATGTGCGAAGAATTTTGGTCATAAATACACTTCACGGTTGTTGTCAAGAATAAGATGCAACAGAAATAGACAAGTTAAAAAAAAAAAAAGCAGGAGCAGTCTAACACAGCCAACTGCGCTTCCTTCTGTCACACAGTCCCTCGTGTATCCTTCAGCACAGGGCAATTCAGAGGATCCCAATAATTTCATCTGCAGGAATAAGCTGCTGATCATATCCTCAAGCAACACAAATCTTCCGATGTTAATGGATGCAATGTTAAAATTGACGTTTTAAAGACATCTACAACCCATCTTTCATGAAGTATCATCGGTACCACAGGTAAGTACCAAAGAGATTTAAGAGACAGTCCCTAACTAGCAAACACCACTGACTTAAGCCTACACTTACAGTATCTGAAACTACTATATGCTTTCTCTATCTGCAATGAAAAGGCATCTCCATCTGCACTGAAAAGGAGACCATAACTAGGAAGATCACAGCAAGAGTGAGCCCATATGAATGATAACAAAATCAAATGCTCAGCCTGCCTTTGCTAGTAGTCTGGTATTCTGTGCTTCTCCTGTCAATATGAACGCTGAAGGCATCCTTAAACCATCACTTCTCCTCTACCAAATAGGCTGCAGGATTCATTGTCACTGGGTAGCATCCTACAGCTGCTGCAGCAACAGGTGTGACCCTGCCTGGGGAAAACACAGCATGGTCAAGCAGAAGGACCTTTGTGGGAATTCAATCAGCCTCGCTGCAGTCCAGCAAAGTTACAGCCAAAAGCTGAAAACACAGAGGTATTACATCTTGTTTAACACTTGTCACCTGTGAAAAAGCACTTTTTAACAGCAGAGGATCCTCGGGAAAGAGAAGCCAGTGTCTAAACCCCTCTAAGAAAGTATTCTGCGTTCCTTCCTACAGTGCAGGTGTCCTTTTCTAAACAAATATTATTTCATTTCTGAAACCCATCAGATTTCTGCTTTGTATTAGTTTACAGAGACTCCCAAAGTATCCCTAAGCAATTTTGGAGTGGTGAGTTTATATGAAGTTCTCTCTTTAGCTGTGGTTTTGTCTGTCACTAACAGATGAGGCAGAGAGATTTTTCCCTCAGTTGTTTCATTCCACTCAAAGTTCTGGCTAAATAAAGTACCTAAATAAAGCAGTCCTGTACCCTTTTTTTCCCCTTTATCTATTGTTATGATGGAGCAGAAGTTCATTACTTCTGCCAAAGGTCCAGTTGTTACATCATGACTGAAGTCAGATGGGAGAGAGATGACATGTTTACTATTAGGCAACACCTGTGCACAGAAGTGGGTTTGTACCAGGCTTTGGCTGTGGCAAAGCAGGTGGTCGCTACCATGAGAACTGATGCCTGGAGGGCAGAGAGTTCCTTTCCAACAACTAGAGTACCAGGTGAACTGAGATTCCCTTAAGCATCTAAAGAAATAGCCATATTTAATGATCAAAATATCCTTGCAAGCAGTCTGGGAGGCCAAATGAGAGTCAAAATCCAGAAGACACATTTACAGCATCCAATGCATTTCCAGTGAATCTGGTTCATACATCATAATCTGAAGGCAGAGCAAAGCACTCAGCAACTACTGCGCTGCTCAAAGTAACAAATGACTTTTCTCAAGGTTTGGACAAGTAAATAGATGTTCTTATTACATGTTTATATGAATCATTTGAAATGATTTATTGGTTTGTTTTGTCATTAAAACTACAGGCTCTGAGTATCATTCAACTTCTGTTGTATGTGTTAAATTTTATCAGTCACATGCACTTTAATTTGGCTCTATTAATGGCTCCAGCTTCTTGAGTTTGAGGAGACCATGGGGAATAATGCAAGGATCTATTTTAAGTCTACAGCTATTTTCTATTTTGGCAGAGAAATAACTGACAGTAAATAAATATAATGCCATCGTTTAGATACATGTAGATGATTCGGGATGACCTTACTGAGCCCAACAAAATAGGAAGAAAAAAATCAGCAGCCAACATAAGGAACATGCAAAGATGAGCATAATACCATTAAACTGCTAGTAAATGGAAGCGTGGCTGTATTGAGCTAACTTGAACGAACTATTTGATCACTCCTTCCTGTGTTACCTTTTCAAACTTGAGTCCAAAATTAGTTGTTACTGCTGGACTCACTCCAGTTCTAGGGCCTGCTTCTTGAAATAAAACTATTCATGACATTTTATTCACAATACAGAAATTAGGTCATTTCTATGGTTTTTTCACATACTTCAGTTACTAACATCTGAAGTATATAAGGATGCATTTGGAAATCTGGGTCTTTGTGCACCACAGTACACCTCTCCCATTATCCTATCCTTCCAGTCTAGAGATGTACAGTGGCCCCATCTCCACCCTGATAGGAAAGAGAAGCTATCCGATAACTCTTTTGCTGCTCATCTTCTGTGCTGCCTCATCAGACCTTAAAAGTAGCCACAGTAGTTAAGGCCTCCAGCAGTGCCCAGGAGTAAATACCTAGGGAAGAATCTAAGAAACAAGGGTAGAATGCAACACCCACAAATTATTCTCTTGAATTTGGGAGCCACCACTACCTTAGAGACATCATCCCATCAGGAGGTGGCATTTGGTTCTTGTGTTATAAGAAATGCAAACAACTGTGCCATATTCACCTTCTCCCACCCTTTATGTTTTTATAGACAGTCCTTTCTTTCCTCCCAAGCAAAGGGCCCAGTAATTAGCACTCTTTAAAATACAGAGAGCAGTTCTCACCTCTCAAGGAAACCCAGCATATACCATCCCTTCCTTCTCCCTCTCCCCACACCAGCCCTTTGGTCCCACAACACAACACTGCTGTGCCAACACAGCCATGGCTTTTTCAGGACCACCCTGTAAAATGTAACAGCAGAGTGATATGTGGTAAAAATGTCCTCCAACCTAGCAACTGGTTGATTAAGTCCTGGTTTACATGAACTAAAGTAGACATCAGTGTGTGTGTGTACCATTCCAGCTGAAGATTTCACAGCCTGTAAGGCTATGGCTATCCTTTTTTCTGATTAGATCAGTCTATGGTCATCACATGATAATAGATGCATGAGTTGAAGTGTTGCTTTAGTCTTTGAAAACCTTCTTGTGAAGTGGGACTTTATTTCCCTTCAGTCCATGCAGCTCCCACTCTACTCTTATTTCCACAGAGGTCTTGAACCCCTACTTCACCAGTAACCCTCAAAACATGGGAGTACGAAGCTCTGAATAAAGATCTTGCTCATCACATGCAGATAACTAAACCAAACTTGATGCTTCATCTCTTCAAAGTTTGCCTCATCTGCTGGCAAAGTAAAAATAATTACAAAATAAGTCTTACGTCTTTCCAGGACACTTTAATGACCCATTAGTAGAGAAATAACTGATTTAAAGACACACTCTTGTAAGGGTGGATGTAAGAAGGAGCACATTAGATAGGGGATGGGGGGCGGAATTTATTCTGTTGCGCAGTTTCTCTTTCACCCACTTCCCAGCTTGTCCTTATCACCACCAAGATTACATAAGTCTTTCCCCTACTAGGAATTGGGCTTGCTTTAGCTGGTAGTGCTCCAATTAATGTTATCTTTATCTCTAGAATTGCTAGAATTCCTTAGAAATCCTATGTGGGATGATATTAGCTTATTTGCCCAGTACTTTTAGAATATTTGTTTGTTTTCACTCAGACAAAAATATTCAGGCCTTTATGCTATCTAGTGCATTAGAGCTGAGCTCACCACCTCTGCTCCAGAATACATCAGGACTGGCAGGGGCTACCCACAGGACAAACCACCTTCTCCCAGGCTGTGCTGGTGACCTGCCCAGCAGAGCTGTCACTGCTGTCATTGATGGTGCCACACAGTTCCCCTCCAACGACAGAGCAAGCTGTAGAGATACCTGAGCAAACAAAGTCAGCTCTCAGTTACATGAGATTGTCCGATGATAAATGCAGAAACCACTTACTGATTTGTTCTTGTGCTCAGCTCTCCCCCACATCTTCTTTGCTCTATTTCTCTACTTAGAGGTATTTTACTGTATCCATTGCTATGTCATACCGCAGAGAAAATCAATGTTTAGCAGTAGTCCTAAGAGCCGAAGCTCTTGAATACAAATCAAGAGTTAAACCTGCAGTAGGTACAAACTGATATATCTCCATTGATTCCTTTGGGTCTATGCCACTACTCTGGTTTTCATCAGGATATCTAGCGGGAAAATTTTCAGATGGGTTGTTTTTTAATACTAAGACATAGCAAAATAGCCCAGCCGTAGATCTCTTCCATGGAACAGTTTTCATTTTGAAACACAGATCGTCAGCTTACTTTTAAAAAAGTAATATGACAGCCTTTAAGTTCACTCACAGGTTACTTTTTTTTGCTACTGAGGTTTTGGGTCATTGGGTTGTTTTTTATTTGTGAGATTTTTTTAGAAAGCTCATAATTCATATATATCTACACCTTTCAAAAATCACTCTGTTGTTCTTAAGGAACTTGCTTTCAAAATAAAGAACTCATCCACATGTCCTGTCGTGGTGCTGGAGTTGCTGGAGTGGAAATCAGAGCTGTAGCCAGTACACTTTAAAGCTTTTTTCACTTAACAGACCACTTAGTTTACACAAATTGCATACTTGCTGGTTTCACCTGTCCAAATTGCAAAAACAAGCATCTACAAAAGAGCCAAAGTAAAATCCAAGCATGCATTCAGAAGATGAATGGCACCAAAATGTAGCTGTTTGTGGATGGAGAGCATTTACACTTGCATTCAGTGCAGAGTTATCAATGTGACAGCTTCCTTTTGTTACTGCTATGTATTGGCTTCAATTACAAACCACCGCAGAGCTGAGGACAAAGAAAAACTTCCACATTTCCCAAATTATTTCTGGAACACATGAAGGTCGAAAGGGCAGATTCTGCTCCACACCACACCCACCAGCCTGACACCAGTGGAGCGGCTTTATTGCCGGAGAGCAGGCTGGCCTGTGCAGGATTCACTGAGAGATTTTAAAGGAAACTTTTTGATAGCCAGCTTACACCAGTTTACCTAAGATGCTACAAGGAAAGAAAAAAAAACAAATTCTGCTTATACTGGGTAAAATCTCCCAGTTCAGTAGTTCCAGGCTTGAGTGCTACAGGAGATCTTTTTAATAACAAGTGTGTTTTTCTCCACTGGCTATACTTCCTATATGTCTTTGCTCCCATGAAGCTGCATCTCCTCCCTAGTCTCAAAGGACCACGTGTTCTTCCTCTTTAGCCTCCACCACCTCGTTTCAAATATTCCTCTCCTGCTGTAACCGTGGCTATCAAAGCAACTCCACAGCAGGCATGCGATCAGCACCCAGGGGAACATCGCAGCTCTGGAACCCCTCCTGATATTACACACACAGTTTCCTCAATCCCACTGCTTTTTTTTTTTAATCTTTCTCCTCCCCACCTTCCCCCAGGCTCTCTCCCTTCATATTTATTGCAAAACACCAGACTTTCTACAACAAAGCAGGAAGAAAACTGAGTCCATCACTAAATGCAAGCACTGGCTTTACTCCTTCTGCCACTGGACCCCATATGTGCCTTGCATTTCACGCTCTCATGTAATGGAGGGTTCAGGTGTTTCTGGTGTTGCTGCCAGGCACTAAAAGCAGAGTGATATAAATGTGAGCTAAAAAGGATCCTTCGATCCCTAACTGCAATTGTGGATAAAGCTGGGAATTCTCTAGCACACGCCGAGCAGCTGCTGCTGTGAACAGGCTCCAGGGATGTACTTTGGTGCATTCCTGGCCTGACTTAGTGCCTCATGCTAACTTAGTTTTCAACCACAGTCATTCCTGTACTGGCTCATTATTATAGCACTGTAAAAATAAAATGTTTGGACAATACTGAAACTTCCTCCTAGCTGCCGCTCTCACTTACACAGCAGGCTACTATTCTGTATAATGGGGTGGCAGTTTTTTCCATCCTATTGCTTCTCTGATTTTCCTGTCAGATTATGTTTCCATCTAATGCCCTTCGTACACCTCTAGTACAATTAACAGGGTGGTTACTTGATCTCTGAATAGCAAAAGTCATACTCAACTCAGCAGGAGTTGAGTAAAAGAAGCATAAGATCTTCTGGACTTGATCTTGTTAACTGACTTGCTAACTGAGATAACATTGAATTTCAATATTAACAATGTTCCGAAGTATTTTTCTTGCATTTTTATGTTTCTAGAAAAAATCATATTATTATATTGTAACAGTTAGGAAGATATAAGTTTTCACATGATTAACAACTTTGTAGGTATTTATGCACCTAAAGGGAATGAATTTGATATGTGTTTTAATTTGGGTATTAACAGGCTTTTCAACATTTAATGGAGTGAGTTTTATCTGCTCTTGACACAGATGTTTTTATGGAGTGTCACACATTTTTGTTTTCCTTCAATTTCTGAATAAAATGGTTGGGAAAAGAAACAACCACAAGCAAGACATTACAGTCCTCACAACTATAAAACTCTCTGGCTTATGAAAATGCTCAACAAATGTGGATTCCTCATTCTGGAACTTGCTAAGCAACACACTTCCAAAATATGTTCATTCTTGTTAAAGCCACTGATTCTAGTAACTCCAGTGAAGGCCTTCTGACTAAAATATTAAGGAAAATTTATTCCTTCATCTTTATTTGATGTTTGCATTACAGTTTTGTGCCTCGATGGCACCTTTGAGGCAACTGACACTTTCCAAAATCACCTTTAAGCAAAGACCAACAAAAAAGCTTCCACAAACAGAAACTAAAATACAGAGTTAGATGAGAGCCTGTGTGGGAACCATGTGTGTCTTCTGTAATACACAATCTTTTAGGAACAGTCCTCAGTGTTTTCCAAGCTGCATATAAGACTGATAGCCTCTAGCCCAGGAAAAGATTTGACATATTAATTATTGTTGGCTATGTCTAATCTGGGGGATGCAGGAACACTTCCAAGCTGAGTTTGACCTTGTGGTTGCAATTTGACTTATATCAAGGTGAATCTAAGGTATGTGCAAGCCACCCTGCCTGGATGTTCAGTTCCCATACAAAGGACACCTGGGTGAGTACGTTGGAAGACACTCCCATCACCCTACTCTGACCAGACCTGGACAGCTGAGACCCAGGCCGCAGGTCAGCCTATCCATTCTTGATTAATGATTTCAGGCAATGTCCTCAATAGCATCATGACATTAATCCTCCAAAGATGCTGCAGCACAGTAAAATTTTTATTTTGCCATCCTTATTGGTCCAGAACAAAAGACATTTTACATATTATCCATATTGTCTTGGGCAGTCCATATCTATAAATAAATAAAGCAATGCAGATGGTTACAAAAACAGTATTGAAAAAATCAGGAGCAAGTTGGTTTTCACAGTGACCAAAACCAGACTGTAATGGAATTAACTATATTTAAAAAGAGGAATATTGGTGAGAGTTCAAGTGAGATATGGTCTAAGCTTTTTGGCCTGGACTGCTTTTGTTTTCAAAGACTTATGTTTGCCTCCCAGAGCAGGTGAGGAATAGGAATGTGGAGAAGAGTGATCAAATTTCATCAGAAAAAGTACTGAGGAATAAAAGCAGCCATTACATTAATCCTCATCTTCAGACAAATTCTACTTCATGTCAGCAGTTGGTAAAGGGAGTGGGCAAAAGGTGACAACAGGGTAATCTGCCCTTTCCATGTTCTTAAGCCGGCTGAAAAATCCACTATCCTTGTCTCCACAAGAGTTAGACTTTTAACCCTTCAGCTGATGTACACTCTTTTTCAAAGAAGGAGAAAACCATGCTTTCCCCATCTGGAAGCTGCCTCGGCACCATGTTAGCATCCTGACGGCCATTTGTGTCGATGATTGCACTAGCCCTCACTTTTGACTTGCAGGTAAAACCTCTGAGTCTCTGGCCCAGAATCAATTCTCTTTTATCTTGGTGGGAAGATTTCTGTCAGCCATCTAAAAGTTAGGCACCTCATCCAAACAGGTGGCCCAGACATATGTGATGGGGTTCATCCCACCCCAACCTAAATGTCTAAGCTCGCTTAACTCTAGAGAGGCCTCCCTCTTTGCACTGATTATAGAGCAGGCTAGACTACTAGCTTAAACCAGACCTGCAGCTTTTAGACAGCTAATGCTAGATTAAACAAATCCCACCTCCCTGAGTTGTGTGGTCTTCAGACAGCCTCCAGCCGCGCTAGCTCCATTTTGTCTTGAGTGTCCTGACCACTGTATATTGGGAGAAGGTTGTACCTACATTTTTTAAGAAGATGCCATGACACTACAGACCAGTGTGGCAGCAGTAGCATCTGCCTATTGAACCATGCTTGAAGTGGTCCTGAGGCAATTTAAAATTCCCTGTTCCCTTTTTAGGCTATTTTTATACAAAATTTACATCAGAGTAACTCTAACACCTTCATGAATATTATCTGAGGTGTTGAGGTTACTCCTGATCTTTAGTAGAAGGAGCATAAAGCCAACAAGTTTTTGAAAGAAGCTCAGCAGAGCCTGTTTTCACGCAAGTCATATCTATAAAATCTCTACTAAAAACAGAGCACTCACTGACTTGAAAGCCATCTGATTCTTAAACAATATCCCAATTCAAACAAACTGATCTTTAAATTGGACCTTGTAATTCCTTTTGCAAAATCAGCCCTACTTTTGAAGTACATCTGTTGAGCATGGAGTCAGATTATTTTTTCTGTGCATGAGTATTTCAGTAAGTTTGTAGATGAACTCTGTAAGCTCTGGTGCAATTTGAAAGCTGTACACTGAATATGCTCTTTTCAGACCCTGCCAAACTCCAGCTCACTGCAGGATTAACATATACATAGCATTCAAGCTGTAGGATATCTCTGAAAGGACAGTTCAGCGTAGTCCTTAGACCACAGTAGTGCCATAACACATCTTCTAGTCACATCTAAACCACATCAACCTTGCCCACAATTAAACACAAGTGAACAAAGACTGGAGAGGGAGTGGGCTAGTAACCTGGTTGTCTAGACCCTCCCCAGAGACAATATAAGGAGACAAGCACTGCCCCAGGGTAACACATGGGATGGGAAGAATCACTCTCTGGAAGTGCCTATGCACTGTTCCCTGTGCAGGGATTGAAGACAACTATTTCAGGAGAGACCTCTGACTTTTAGATGACTAAAGTCTGTCAAGATGAAACCCATCCATCCCTGGACAGGATCCCCTGTTTTTCAGCTTGTTTTTCTTTGCCCTGAAATGAACTCCCATTAATCTCAGAGTGAGTTGTGGCCGAGAAGTGGTTAGTGAATCTGCTTTTTATCTTTACCACCTTCCAGCTCTCATTTACTAGCTTTCAGCTCTAATTTACCAGCTTCCAGCTCAGCCCAGGTCCCTGGCCATGACCATGTGCTTAGGCATGCTACCAGGCATGCTAGGACTGTTCTCAAGTTAGGGGGCTCAGCCACCAAGCTGCATAGACACAGCCTTTGGCATCTCACTAAAGAAAGGACAATAGAAACGTTATATTCCTGGAATGGCCTTGCTTCCTTATAAGAATATCTCAAGTGGTACTTATTTTCTTGGGTTTTTCTTCCTGGGACACTACTCACTCTGGTTTTATTCACTCATGAGAAATGGAAGAGAAATAAATGCCGTGGTGATAGGACATAAAGAAGTGTATGTAATTTGGCGAAGATTGTCTGAGTGCTGAATTCAAGTTCTACTGGAGCCATAATATTTACTAAGCTTTATATTCAGGGCAATACCTCAAGCTCTATTTTCTCTGTATTATGTTCGTTCTGGCTATTAATAGCCTATATGACACCCATATGACCAAATAAATCTGGCCACTGTGGAGGACCCCATGGAAGTGGCTTGGTTGTGCTGTGTGTGGGCTGAGTTTATGAGCAGGTTTTGAGGAAGCTGTTCAGGGGTTTCACCGCCCTCCAGGGAAGCATCTCGCACAGCAGCTTTCAGGGTAGGAGGGAGAGGAGGGAAGCGAGACTCCCCTATGTGTGGCAATACCTCTGGCTGCTGCCGGCCGCGGGCCAGAGTGGCTCTGGGACCTTTGCAGTCCAGCCCCAGTGCCTAAAATGCTTGGTCTTGGGAGCCAGGGGGAGCAGTCTCTACCCCTGAGTGAGAATTTCATTCTTTGATTGTAATTTTACTTCATTCCATTTTGAAGCAGTGAAAGAGTAAGACAAAACGGTAAATAAAAACTGGAGTTGCTTATTCAGTTTTTACTTCTTTTCAGTTTGTCTCCTAAAAACTAAGGGAAAGTTAGTCTGCTAAGACTAAGGGCTTGGATCATTAGGCTTTTACAATATTTTTTTTCTTAGCAGCAGAGTAGATGCCAAAGCGTTAATAATATTCCTTGCTAAGATTTTAAAAAATATTTTTTTCCTGCAATTAAATGAGCCTTTTTTTTTTTTCATTTTACCTACAAAATTGGTAATGGAATTAAAAAATGGTCTGTGCTTTGCCTTCCCCCAAGAGACCTTGGCTAAGTACTACTTCAGATAGTGGCAAAACATACAAGTAACTTGCTAATAAAAAATGGTTTGCCTTCCCCCAAGAGACCTTGGCTAAGTACTACTTCATACTTCAGAAAAACATACAAGTAACTTGCTAAAGGGGCTATCCCAGCACTGAATTTAGTGCAGAACAAACAAATGTGACATAAGCAAATAGGTGAACTCCTGAAAAGGGGCTGGGCAGGGCAAAGACTGGTAATGGAATTAAAAAATGGTCTGTGCTTTGCCTTCCCCCAAGAGACCTTGGCTAAGTACTACTTCAGATAGTGGCAAAACATACAAGTAACTTGCTAAAGGGGCTATCCCAGCACTGAATTTAGTGCAGAACAAACAAATGTGACATAAGCAAATAGGTGAACTCCTGAAAAGGGGCTGGGCAGGGCAAAGACTCGACGTTTTTTCACTGGTTTCTCTGGTTCAAAAGGCTTAATTTCTCAGCAAAAAAATAGAAGTGCATGGCCAGGCAGTAGCAACTAGGCATGTTAACTAAATAAGCAATTTTAAACCATTCAATCAAGCTAGCCAAGGGGAGTGGATGAAAAAGGTATTTTTAAAAGCTATTCCGTGCACTTGAAGTGTCTTTTTTCATTCCTCTGGTCTCCAGATTCCAGGACACGTCTTTGCATGTCACCGAAATCTAGATGGAATCTCAAAGACTGAAATTCTCTGCTGGGGGCTTAGATGGAACTTGAGTGGTCATAAACCTTGAATGGGCTGCTCCACCAGAGGAATTTCATTCAGAGAGTTCCTTTGCCATTTTACTAAGTATATTTTATTTACATTTTGTAGCTATATCTTCTGCCTGCACTACCGAAACCTCTTAGCAACTTTTCAGCAATGAATCTTCTGTATAATGTGCTTTTTAAAGCTTCCTGAAATGAACTCTTCACTCTGTATATATTAGAGAACTAATATTGTACTAAAACTCTCTTTTGACTGCATGTTTTTCAAAGGGGCAGAGGAGTTCATTCTTCCTATGTGTCTCAATGGTACGTATCTCAGAATCATCCATCATCTGCAGATCAGCAAGGTCGTCATCAGAATGAAGAAATAAGAGTTTTAAATTGCAGTCCTACCACCTGAGAAATATCCTGGCTTTAAGACTTAGCAGGGTGTTTGCATTCCTGTCGTGTAACCTTGCACACCCATTTAAGGTTAAGGCTCTATCTGAAATATGGCATTCTGCGGGATTAGCTATACGGATCACAGCATGGCTGATGTATGGATGAAGTGGCATTTTCTTTGTACCTTTTATGTTAGAGGATCACTCTGATGCTGGAATTTTACCATCTGAAGTGTATTTTGTTGACAGTTCAGATGAGCAATGCCCATGTCCTCTAAGAAGCAAGTTAAATTGTCAGTAGGTAAAGGCACAAGTGTATGTCATGTTGCTATCCTATGCAGATAGGCTTGGTTGGACTGGCCGCATTTCCCCAGTATGATCAGACTGTATTCATTAGCCATATAAATGTCAAGAAGAAATAAACTAATTTTGTAATGTGATCAAAAGGCAACCATTTCTGTGGTCCTATTCTTTCTGGATAGTGTTCTATGAATTGTAGCTTGTGTATGACTGACAAAAATTGCTACCTTCAGAAGTGTTTTATATGGGAAATATATGAAGATACCATTTCTAGGTATTTCAGATGAAATTAATGAAAAATATGAATCCATGCACATGAATAGAACAAAATTAAAACAGGGACCTCTGGAAATACCCAAGAAATGGGGTTCCTGCTCTGTATTAATTTTTCCGTGTATTCTGGAGTAGGTTTCTAAAGGCTGCCACAACCAGCAGGCTCACTAGTAGCCATCGTTAAGCCTGCTCAGGTAGAGGATTATGTCATGTTCAGATAAATTTGGATACGTTCTGCCCAGCTCTGTTCTTGGCATCTGGTGTCCTGAGAGACGTTAATACTGGTTCTTTTTGAGGTTCCTCTTCATTCTTCAGTCCCATACTTTTAATGTCCTTGTAACTGTCTGCCTTTTCCAGATGTAAGACAAAGAATCTCTTGAATTTGGCAGAGGAGAATAGAAACCTATAGTTGCTTTTACTGCAGAGTGTTTTCTTTAGCTCTAGCAAGGAGCAGGCAGTATAAAACTGTATCAGCAAATCTGTTCTGTTTCAAACTGAGTCTGTCCTTTCTTTCTCTTGGTGATATTTAGATGTACTTAAACACAATGACTACAGTATCATATGGTTAACCAAAAGATTTTTCTACATGGTACATACAATAAAATCTTTTCTTCCAAAACACAGCAGAATATATGCTGGACATATATGCTGCTTGTATATTTAAGCAGTATGTACTTATTCCAGCCATCACACAAGACCCAATACGAAAGTAGATGCCACTAAAAATCAACATTGCTACATTACATTAGTTGAGAGACAATTTTTACCAGCACAAGGGCTCAGATATGCTATTTAGTGGAATAACTGATGGTAAATATTTATAAAAACAATCCTAAACACAGGACATATCTGTAATATTTCCTCCTTACCCTTTTTGTTTCCTTTATCTCTACTCTCCCACTGTCCCAAACACCTCCATTCACTCCTCATGGATTTCAGGATCCTGTTCTAATCTGTTTCCTTTGCACTTTTTGAAGGGGGTTGAATTTCATCCACTTCATATTGCATGCTTTGACTCTTGGGTGCTACCATAGAGAGTCACCCACATTGCACACATTGCATAGTGGGCAATGCATATTCACAACTCCTGAAACAAAAGAAAGCGGTAAAACACATTAGAATTGTAAAACATGGCAAGAAAAACACATTATTCCCCAAGGGAAAGGAACTATTATTTTTATCTTTGTGTGGAAGAAGGTAATGCTGCAGTAACCTAACACATTGGTAAGATTAAAGACTGCCGATATTACTCTTTGACAGCATTCCGAAGGTGAAAAAGGCACACAACAGTCATATGAGGAATACAGAAAGGTGGCAATAAAAACATCTGCATAGTTGCCACCCTGGCTTGGAAGCCTACTGGCAAAATACAGAAGTGTTTTTACACTAGGTAATTCTTGAGCTATATTCTGCTCAGCTATACCTTCGTAAATCCTGTCACTGAGATAGCTGCTAATCTTTTGCACTCCTGTAAACCAAACTGGAGCCCACAAATGTGTATTCACAGCTTTACCTAAATAAGAACTAGTAAACTCACCCAAAAATGACAAAGAAGCCAAAAGCCATTGTTCAAACTTTTGGGGGATAACCAGCCACTATAGAAATACATAAGATTTTGTTCTGATTTTTATGTTAGGCCACACAGAAATAAAGAAATTTTAAAGATATATTACGTAAAAGTGATCGTATTGCAAAAGGAGAATAAACAAAAACATGTCTGTAAAATACTGTTTTTATTGTGCTACCTTTTTAATATCTAAAAATAAAGCCTTGTTTTTTCAGTTTTGATGATAACATTGACTCACCTACCACTCAGCAAACCAAAGATTTCTCTATTGTGTTTGTTTTGCAGAAGTAACTTGCAAAACAAGAAGTCCTTTTAGTGGCAATAACATTTTATAATCACAGAAGGGCTGTCATTTTTCAGATTGGGAACATAAAATAGCACTTTATGTTTAGCGTGTTCATACTCATAAATGTAAGTACCCTGGAGTGGAAGATTTGAAAGGCTTTACATATAAGCTGCCTCATATGGCGTCGCATGTGTTCCCTCATTTGATATAAATAGCTTCTGCTTTCCCCTGGGTTGTTCTTTCCTCTACTTGGCTTCACCCCTTCTGAGGTCGGAGATGTACTATGCCGATCTCTGTGTGATGAGGGAGGTCAGCCATGGCCATTTGGAGATGCAGAAGCTGGCTCTATGCATGAATCATGCTGTAAAGAAGACGACAGTCTGTCCCTCAGCTTCTATTCAAAATTCCCACTGACTTCAGTGACGTTTCTTGTTAACAGCAGACACTTTAGAAAAATGCAAGTGGACTAGACCTGTTGCTTCTATTGAGACTACATCTCCTTAAGACAGTGAGATATGTCCCTGAGGTGCCTGGTGATACGCTTTAGCTGTATAGCCCTGCACCTCCAAACATTTCTGAGTGATAATATGGGTTTTTTAATTTCTCCTGATTTCCTGTGAGAACAACTGCAGATGTAAATTAACTGAGCTAACAGAAAGAAGATCATTAGACTCCTTTAACCCCTCCTAGGCCAAGCCTTCTCAAACCAAATTGGCCAGCCAGCCATAAATAAGAGTTGTGTGACTGTAACTGTATAGCATTTGTCCCATGATGTAGGATGACACATGGGAAAGGCCAAGTACACTGAAAGCAGAGGAAAGGTTTGGAGATAGTTAACCTGAGGCCAAGAGAACTGGATTCAGTTCCTGGCTTTGCCACAGGCTTTTTCTGTGACATCAGATAAATCACCCAATTTCCCTGTGCTCCGGTTTCTAGACATAACACCAGGATAATGCATGAAGAGGTTCACAAAGAGAAGGGGTGAGCACAACACAGACTGTAGCCTCCCATTAGGATCTTGTCACCCTGCAGCTCACACAGCTGCCAAGTAACACTGCACTTGAGTTAAGCTCTACTTTTTTTTCTTCTGCCCTCTGCTCGTCTTGTTCACCCAGCAACAGGTCCATCTGGGCAGTGGTCAGCCCTTCCTACATGCAGTGCCAAGGCAAGGTCTTGCAGGCACCATCGTACTGTGAGCAATGAAGAGGACCTGCACAGGGGCCCATCTGAAGGCTGTGTTGTGACACGCCTGCCCTGCTCCTGTAGGCACACACAAGGTCCATGTTTGAGTTTAGTGATGTACCAAATCGCTGAGCAAATGCATATGCTCAGGGTGGCTATAGCAGTGTCCGCTACACAGAGTAGCACAGTGACATAGGTTATTCAGGTTTGGCTGATGTCACTACACAAGCACCATTGCATCAGCGTCATTAGTTGTTAGCACCAGGCATGCAGCTCCCTTCTCCCGGCTCAATGTTCCAGCTCAGAAAATAGGTGTGGGGGTGTGAAACGGGCAGCTGAATCATAAGGCGACAAGCTTGCAGGTTTGAAGAGGCAATGGCCAAAACACCTTCCTTAGGAAAACTGCAGCCCTGAGTGCTCAGAAGAGAAGAATGCACGCACACCCTCAGCACAGGGGACGGGGCTTGCCTTGCAGCCTACACAGCGCCTGTGAATACGTGGGAGTGAAATTCAATTGTTGAACACCACAGTCGTCTCACTTATTCAGTTGGAAAACCAGCCTTCAGACTAATCCTCCTTAGAGACTAGTTACGAGGAAAGTTTCAGCTTGTAATGTTGTCGTTTTTGTTATGCACATGAAGACAAAAAAAGGAACAGCTTGATTTGAAGTGTTCAGCACCTGCAGCTCCTATTGACTTCAGTGGGATTTCTGACTGCTTTGACACTTCTGAAAATGAGACTAATCATTTCACAGAAGAAAAGGATTCTTTTTTTCTTCCTTGTCACCAGAACTTGTGTATAAATCATATACAAACTAGGAAAAACAAGCTTTAGGGCTGAAATCATGCAGAGAATTTTCAGCCAAAAAGTGCAGTTATCAACATATAGAGTCACAGGTATTTGCAGAAGTCTCCATTTACGCTGCAATATGGTGTTCCACTGCAGTACAAAAATAGAAATGATACGAGTATGATTATTACTATAAGAAGTTATTCTAGCTGTAATAAGTGATTACAACAGTTAGCAGATTGTTAAAGGCTCATTTTAACTTCACGTCCTCACTAGCCTCCCCGGGATTTTTTGTTTTGTTATTCTTTCAAGTACAAACTGTTTTTTGCCTTTTACAGGCCCTAATGTTCACCTCCATTTTTATATCTCTCAAAAACAGCAACTTCTGATTTAAATGGCTCTGAGCAGGCATTCATAATTGAATTCCACTACAATTTTTGAATAAAACCACAGATAGGCTGTTTGTTTTTTCAAGCTAAAATTAGTTATAGCCATCAATACAAATGGTCTGCATACATGCAGGTTTGTGTGGTGGGCTGCCCACAGCACCCGCATGGTGCCAGATGCAAACTTAAACTAGTAATTTGGAAGGATTTCAACATCAACCTTCCCGATTTCCCTGTCTAGGGGCTTTCCGAGTAATTAAAGATTGCCTGGCTCTTGCTAGAGGCCACCAGTGCATTAGCTAGTATCAACACTGAGCTTTGGAAAAGTGTGACTACCTGTATTTAGTGCCTGTATTCCATGAGTTGTGAAAGGGTGACAGGGCTCATGGTAGGGAAGAAGAAGCAGTTGCCACACACCTTGCCATTAGTGAGACTTTGCAACTGCTTCAGGGGATGATCTCAGGCAAACTGGGAAAACACTAAAGGCAGCTATTGTAAGATGTATGCAAGTTTTATTGGAAATGCTACCTTCAGAAAGCAGTTTTCAATACTGCTCCATCAAAATGGAAGGACATCCTAAAGCAAGGTCTGGTACTGCTCCATATTTTCGTGAGAGATGTGGGCGACTCAGTATAATGTGTGTTTGAGTTTGCAGATGATATCAAACTGACAGAGGCTGCATGCTTGTTAAAGGATAAGTATTCAAAAGTATCTTGAAACATAGGGAAAAAGTAGTCTTAAAAGAATAGGATGAAGTTCCAGAAGGTACAAAGTTATAGACTTAGGGAGCAATAGCAAATCCCTCGAGTATGAGAGTCTAATGGGCAATGGCAGTTTGGACAAAAGTTCCTCAGAAAAATATCTGCAGCCTACAGTAGATCACAAGGTAAACACTAGTGAACAGTATCATGCTGATGTAAAAAAATAAATACACTGAAACACGTTGTTAAATTATGTGTAAAACCTTAATTAAGTAAGTTTCCTGCAGTCCTCAGAAAAAACCTAAATGGGAATGTTCTATATAGTTCTCAGCCATAAAGTTCAAGGAAAACACGGAGCAGTGGAAAGACCTCAAAGTAAAGCAATGAGAATCCCCAGAGGCACACAGTCCCAGAGGGACAGTTGAAGGAAATTGGGCTGTTTAGGGAGGAGAAGTCTGGAGGGGGATCTAATAACCATCTTCAAAAACAAAAAGGTAATTGCAAAGAAGCAGCAAATAAATTGATTTCCTTGTCCAATGTGGAAAAATAAGAAAGAAAAGCCAGTGAAAGTCAGATAAAAGGCTGGGAAGATCTTTCTAGTGAGAAAGTTGCTTAAGTCGAAGAACAGACTGTCCTGGACACGGGTGTGGGATCTCCACCACTGAAATGGCTGGGAGGAAATTGGACAGACATTTTCTAGGAATAAGGCAGATCCTGCCCTTGGGTGAGGGACAGAGCTCTCCATTGTGTTCTCCATGGCTTCTGTGGATGCCTAAGGCATTCCCAGCCAGCTGACAATGCACAGGGAAGAGTTAGAAACTCAGCTTCCAATGACTTTTAGTTGTATGTTACCCTCTAAAACCTGACAGCAACCCCTAAAATTACACCCTACTGCAAGTCTATGAACTGCTTGATATTCCACTCCCTCTAGTGTGGACCTCTTCATTCATTGTGACTTCTCAATGCAGTTGTGGTCCAAATGTCCCTGAAAAATATATTTGTGTTTGACTCTGAAGATCCTTAATAAAATAAGCCCATATGTTTGGACAGATCCATGGAGCAAGCCTTGGGTTAGTATCTTCCTTCACCATTAGATAACTTTATCAAAATGACCTTATTATATCTAGTTTTTAACATGATAATTGAAAGCATAGTTCCTTGGATGGATATATGCATGGTTACTCTAACAGACTGTTCGTAAATTCTTATCAAAAATTTAGGTGGGAAAAAGTTCTTCCAGGAACTCAAACACCTTCAGACTGAAATAAAATAATAATAGCATCACAGGAAAGACAGCAAAAGCTGGAAAATGAACTGCACAGGGAAGACATAACTTAGACCCACTTCGCCACTTCTGCTGTGAAAGAAACTAAGCATAGACTGGCTTGGACATCCTCCTGCATCAAGGACACCAGGGCCAGGGTGCAACCAGGGGGAGAAAGGAGAGTAAAGAGAGCCAACATTGCCAGTGGGAAGACAAGAGCACATGAAAACTGAAATTAGGCCAGCACCATTTATTATTGACATGTTTTCTTTTAAAAAATACCACCTTCTTATTTGGAAAGAACCTGAAAGTGAACAGTAGTGCTTATGGCCCTGGGGCTGGGAGGATGAGAAGGTGGGGAAGGGAACAGAACTGGGGAGGTGGGACAAAGTCCTCAACAGGGATGTGAGTGAAAGGGATTCACAGCTGTGTCTGTGGGGAGGCAAACACACCTCCCGAGGGGTGATGGCAGTGTCCAGCCTCCATCACTGTCACTAGGCAGCCTGATCAGGGCTGGACAGGTGAGAGTGCAAAATAAAATTAATTCATCAACCTAATTTTCTCTTAGCAGCTGATACACTGCTCACTAGGAGAGTGTGGTGAGTAAGGTACTCACATAAGCATTTATAAAGACTGGTATCTAAACTATTACAAACAGGTAATTTTGTTTCCAGGCTGATACTGTGCTATTTTGTTAATTGTCTCAGAAAGACTTGCTCAAATAATGCAAAAAATGAATTAACCAAAATCATTATGAAGATCATAACATTCACTTACCCGTTTCTGTACATCTGTAATATTAACTGTCCATAACTACTCAAGTTCCTCCTGGTTGTTTTCATGACACTTTGATGAACACCATGCTGTATAAGATGTATGAGCTGTTCAGCTACAGGACATGTTTTGAGAGCACAGTTTGAAACGTTGCCGTGATCCTGTCTGGCTGCAGAAGAGAATCAGTTGATATGGTTAATCTATACTCAGCTGTCCAATGTTGGGTACGTTAGCACTGGGTAACAAATAATGTCCAAATAGTCTATTAACACGAGCTGTTAATAACTAGTTGGAAATCAGAATTGGTTTGTAAATTATTCATAGGTAGAAATAAGGCCTATATTTGAAGTTGCTAACATTTACAACAGATAATGTGAGTTCCATTCTCAGCCACTTTCCACAGACTCTGGATTCCCACCAACTCATAGCTCAGTGTCTTTTGTTTTCCATTTTTTGGGAAGAACCACAAGAAAGGGTGTTTATGTAAGATGAGGCACCAAATGGCTAAAATCTAAATGGTTCTCTGTCCTGTAGTGAACATTAAGTGTCTGTAAACAGCCTTTACAAAGGCTGTAAACAAAATATTTCATATTGCATGAACTGCTCTGCAAAACCCAATTTATGCAAAAAAAGACGATGCTGTTGTTAGATCATTTTTTTACAGAGCCCTCCAGTTGCCCTCCCCTCCCCTTCTAGATGCAAAGCACGTAATTCCTGAAAGTCAGCTAAGACACCAAGAGACATTACCCTCTGGTAAACTCCCAAAGTGCTATATGGGGAAAGTATTTATGCCTGAATATACAAACCTGGCAAACCTGTGAGTAAATTGTGAACTCTGACTCAGGGAAACCTCATATTGTATTAATTTAATGTGATGGGGTAGTACAAAAATTTAATGAGCTTCTACTGGAAACATAGGAACTCCCATTTAATCCTGGCTTGAGTAGGTGGCCTGTCCTGCCACGTATCTAACCCAGCAGCCACAGTCTGAAGAGAAGCAGTAGCAAATACATCAGAAGCAGGTACAGTTAGTCTTATAATAAGTAGTTATGAAGCAAAATGCCAAAGAGAACATTTCTTCCTAATTCTAATCATATTTTAATAACTTTAAAGACTTTAAAACACCTGAAATCCAGAGACCATAGTAATAGAGAAATACATTCCTTGTATGATAGTTTTTAAGCATCTAATATTATGCAAAGATACCAACATTCTAGAATTATTTCTATAAGTATATAGAGGTGATTACTACCTACTAGAGCCTACAGGATTTTTCCACAAGGGGATCTTTGGCTGAGCAAATTAATTCCAAAGTCGAAAGTTTGTAACAAACTGTGAAACAAACCAGTGCAATGTCACTTTGAGATTGGTGTTGACGTTAGGATCATCACTGATAAATCCAGCTTTAACGTGCTGAAAACCTCTTAAAGAAAGCAGATTGGCTTGATGATTTTGCAAATATTTGCATAAAAATGAACATTACTACTGAGAAAATTGTTTTGTTAATTTATTCCTACTTGTAAAATCCTTTAGGTATTAAAATGTAAATATTTACCTAGCCAGAAGTGCTTTTCCTAAGTCTCTCTTCAGACAAAAAAAAAACTTGTACGACTATTGTTTGTTATATAAAAATAGGAAGCACATTGGAACATTCAGCAAACTGCTCTCAGTTACCCCAGTGCAGCCCAGCAGGTTTAGCATAAAAACTTTAGACAGGAACTGGCAGGAGATATTTCATTGCATTTGTGTGACATTCTTTAACTGGTTTTCATACATTCCAGTTTCATGTAAATATATCCATGTAGAGGTAATGCTGCAGCACAGGTAAATGTTTGAGACTCTGCAAAGATTAAAGGGATACCGTTAACCTCACTCTTGCCTTTAGCTGGAATATTTCCTGCGTCTTTTGAAGCTTTTATGTATTTTTTCTATAATATAAAAGCAAAAAAAATTTAAATGGCTCTTTTTCTGGCAATTCCTTGTCGTTTGAATGCTAGAAGCCACAAACATATTATAGGAACCAAGTAGCCTTGACATTGTGATACTAAGAGTCTTAAAATAAAGGAGAAAGGAATAAGATAACCCTTTGAACCTCATTTCAATTCAAAAGAGAAAAAAAAAATCCCAGGCTTGTTAACATAAATAGTATGTGCAAATATGCATAAGACAACAGCCCCTTGGTAACATTTTTCCCACAGGAGAGAATTCCAGCAAAATTGTAGGCTATGTACAGATACCTTATTTTCTAAACAAAAATTGCATTATGCCAAAAGACATATACATTTCAACTACTATTAGAGTGTAATTAAATTATGTTAGTTATCTTTGTTTGTAACACAAGGAACAAGATTCCTGTTGAAAGCACAAGGCACTCCTAAGTTAATATCCTTTCATCTCACTAAGTAAGTGTCACACTGTAGGTGGTCTGCAGTGCTTTCTTTATACAGAACTTTTCACAGGATTTGCTTGATTCAATGCTACTTTTTAGCTTTTGGGTCAAGTGAAAAAAATAGCAGGAAACCCACAAGAGGACAAATTCGCCTTTCACTTACACCATGTAAATCCTGTTGAATGGGGAAAGCAGGACAAAGACCGAATACTGTGCCTTTGACATAAGGAGAACTACTGAGAAATTGTTTTGTTAATTTATTCCTACTTGTAAAATCCTTTAGGTATTAAAATGTAAATATTTACCTAGCCAGAAGTGCTTTTCCTAAGTCTCTCTTCAGACAAAAAAAAAACTTGTACGACTATTGTTTGTTATATAAAAATAGGAAGCACATTGGAACATTCAGCAAACTGCTCTCAGTTACCCCAGTGCAGCCCAGCAGGTTTAGCATAAAAACTTTAGACAGGAACTGGCAGGAGATATTTCATTGCATTTGTGTGACATTCTTTAACTGGTTTTCATACATTCCAGTTTCATGTAAATATATCCATGTAGAGGTAATGCTGCAGCACAGGTAAATGTTTGAGACTCTGCAAAGATTAAAGGGATACCCCATGTAGAGTAATGCTGCAGCACAGGTAAATGTTTGAGACTCTGCAAAGATTAAAGGGAACTGTTAACCTCACTCTTGCCTTTAGCTGGAATATTTCCTGAGTCTTTTGGAGCTGAGTCTTTTGAAGCTTTTATGTATTTTTTCTATAATATAAAAGCAAAAAAAATTTAAATGGCTCTTTTTCTGGCAATTCCTTGTCGTTTGAATGCTAGAAGCCACAAACATATTATAGGAACCAAGTAGCCTTGACATTGTGATACTAAGAGTCTTAAAATAAAGGAGAAAGGAATAAGATAACCCTTTGAACCTCATTTCAATTCAAAAGAGAAAAAAAAAATCCCAGGCTTGTTAACATAAATAGTATGTGCAAATATGCATAAGACAACAGCCCCTTGGTAACATTTTTCCCACAGGAGAGAATTCCAGCAAAATTGTAGGCTATGTACAGATACCTTATTTTCTAAACAAAAATTGCATTATGCCAAAAGACATATACATTTCAACTACTATTAGAGTGTAATTAAATTATGTTAGTTATCTTTGTTTGTAACACAAGGAACAAGATTCCTGTTGAAAGCACAAGGCACTCCTAAGTTAATATCCTTTCATCTCACTAAGTAAGTGTCACACTGTAGGTGGTCTGCAGTGCTTTCTTTATACAGAACTTTTCACAGGATTTGCTTGATTCAATGCTACTTTTTAGCTTTTGGGTCAAGTGAAAAAAATAGCAGGAAACCCACAAGAGGACAAATTCGCCTTTCACTTACACCATGTAAATCCTGTTGAATGGGGAAAGCAGGACAAAGACCGAATACTGTGCCTTTGACATAAGGAGAAATACAAATATTTCATGAACAGGGCAACAAATGTCTTTGAAATTTGCAACAAAGTAACAATTTCAGTAAAACTGCAGAGCCCATTATTTCGTATTCATTGAAAACATATGTTGATGCTGTTGCACATCAGAAACAATCAGAAGTCATTTTATTTCTTATTTCAAAGACTAAAACAGTAGCTTACTTTTTAATACATAACCAATTCTTACAAAACATCTGGTGAGCTGTACCTTTCATAGTTTATAGACAAATTCTTTCTTTAAAGGCAAATTGGAAAATTTTATGCTTTCTTTTCCCTATAAACGTAGTATTTCCTCAGCCCCTGTAGAACTCTTTTGCCTTGCTTACTCACTATTTCCATGCCACCTGTGGATGTAGATATTGTGTATATGTCTTTAAAAAGAAAAAACTGATTTTCTAGGACAAACTCTTCCTCTCCCCCTCTTCACTTCCCACCTCCCTCTTTTCCTTGCACCTCTCCATGTCACATTTTGCTCCCTCAGTTCATCGCCCAGCATGCCACGCAGCATCCTTGCTGGCTTGCACTGTACGGATATTAGCACGAAGTCTTCCATGCATAAAGAAGAAAACTAATGCCATGCCAAACACTTGCAGTGTAAAATGTGAAACCACTTTCCTTTAAGAAGGGGCCACTGAGTTTTATGTACTCCGAGGCCATAAATGCTAAGATATGTTACCCAGGTCTCTCTTACTGTATTAAATCTTCGAAAGCTTTCTGCAATACTGCATTTGCCTCATAAATCTCATCCTAGAGCCAACGATTCTCATATCAGATGACCCTATTGTAATTTCAAAACTCACCTGCTGACTCATTGACATATAGAATTTGAGTTTCCCGGAGGTTTACGTAACACACTGAGGTCAGATGTGCTAAAGTAGCAGCCTCAGAACACGCAGAGCAACCTTTTTGATTGCTAATGATGCCACTAAACTAGGTTATCAAGGAATAATCCAAGATGCCCAGCCAAGTCTTTACAATTGCCAAGGCCAGAAGGGCCAGGAGGTACAAAATGTCAGGTCTCTTCCAACGAGAGGAGCTGCCATTGCAGGTTACTGCAGTGGTGCAGGGACATCTCGTCGGAAAGCAGCACACAGGGAGCAAGGGAGAGAGCACACACACTGTACAGCATCAATCTGACAGATAACCCAGAAAAGGGTAGAGGAAAACAGATCCACAAAGTGAAAAGTATGGGCTCGGTAATCCTCCAGTAGCAGAAAGAAAAAACTCCCGAAGATGTTAAAAATTATTCCTAAACAGGAAAGTGCAAATGGCACCAGATCCATGTTTAGTTGTAACATGAGCAACAACCAGAGGATGTGGTTTTAGTAAAGACAGACGTTACGTAGAAGGATGAGGCAATGGTTATCTAAATACAGCAAAAGAACTTACGTTTCCCAAAGGCCCAACATACACCAAGTTGCGCCATAACCCACAACTTTAGCAATCAATCAGCTCAGATATGAAAGAGCTCTACTATTGACAATTTGCTCTTGGTACCATCTGAAACAGGTATACATCAAGTAATATTAATTACAGATGAGCAAAAGTAGCAATGTAATCTAGAATCCACAGACATACCACAGCTCATAACAATATAGGTAAATTTGTGGTTTGCAGGAATATGTGTTTGATAGATTTGAATGTGAAAACAAGGAACATGAAAAATAACAGTAAATTATGTTATAGGTACCTTAATATAAGAGGAAGACTTTGGAAGAGGTAGTTCAGCAAAGAAGGAAAACATTCAACAGATGATGCCAAGAAAGGCCAAGTATTTCATGCCTTTTTGCTTTCTGTTGTCACTAAAACGGCAGCTGACACAACTACAACAATTGACAAAGGTAAAAAAATGTGGCTAAAATAGGAATGAAAAGTACTTGGGTAACTTGTAAACCAATGGGCCCTGTGAAAGTCACTAAGAGATGTCTGGAAAACTGGTTCATACAACTTCTGAGACATTATCAGTTATCTTTGGAAAGCTGTAGAGGACTGGTGACATTCCAGGTGACTGGAAAAGGGCAAACAGGGTGCTTATTTTTCAAACAGATGCAAAAGGGCAGCTTGGAAATAACAGGCCAGTTCAGGTTTTAAGTTCCCTTACAGTAATGGAACAAATAATTTCCTAAAAATACACTAAAGAAACAAAAAAAGAAAAAAAAAAAAAGAGAAAGTGGTAGCGGCAGATGTGTTTGTAAACTTCCAACCTTGCAAAACTAATTTAATTTCCTGCAACAACAGGCAAACCTGTTTTGCAGATGAGGGAAGGAGCATGGAGAAAGAAGACAAATAGTAAATGTCATATAGCTTAACATTAGTTAACATATAGCTTGACATTAGTAAAGCTTTTGACACTGCCTAATATGACATTCTCATAAGTAAGCTCAGAAGTGCTCTACTGTAAGTGCTGTAGTTCACAACCAAATGCAGAACCAGACACAAAGCAATTTTCAGTGGTTCACTGCCAAAAAAAAGGTGTCTTGAACATGGTTCAGTACTATCAAGTATCTTCCTGAATTACTTGGATGATGAAGTAAACATACATTGCTATATACATATATACACAAGAGAGATGCAGATACATTGATATATTAATATGTATAATGTATATCTGAATTAACTGCAGGTAACAAGAGTTGCAAAGAGCTGGAAGCTCAATTAGGAACGGGACTAAAGTCCAGAATGATTTTTTCAGAAACTCGATACAGATTGCAAAAGATCAGGATGTGATTAAATAAGGACAATTACAAAGTTTTATAGGTAGGTAGAAATAACCAATAACATAAGTACAAATAGAGAATGAAAGGAAAGCATGGTTACAGGAAAGTAAAAGCAGACCATGAGTCACCACGCTGAATTTCTGCCAAAACCCAAACCTCACTCTGGACATACTGGCAGAAGGGATCACTCCAAGGCGTCTGAAGTTGTTCTCCTACCCTTCTTGGCACTGGAAAGGCATCAGGCAGAGTCTGACTTTGTGTCCAGTTTGGGGCACCACTTTTCAAGGAAAACATGATCTTTTGGGTAGATTATGATCAGAGATCTGTCCACAAAAGTGGAAGAATTGGTGCTATTTTATCTGAGGGAGGGCATGAGACATCATAAATTTCTGCAGAGGAAATTCTGAAAAAAATGCTATTGTTGTGGGTCGTTAATAACTACAATAGATTACTTTGAAAGGTTGTGCTGTCCTATCACTGGAATTACTTAACTTGTTGGCCAAGTATCCACAAGAAAAATTTAAGCAAATTGGTGCTGGCTTTGAGCAAGGGAATGGACTAACTGACTTGTTGACATCTGTTCCAACCCCCCTGCCTGGGATTTTATACCGTGGAATTGATATCTTCTGCCTTATTTGAGAGTGAGTGTCTGATCTTGCTTGACTCTTAATTGGCCCATTTCTTGTTTTGTTAATACCTTGGCAATTTTTTCTCTGGTATATCCATATACCATGTAGACAACCTTATGGACTCCCTTGTTCATGGAAGAGTAACATCTTTACTGACTTTTTCAACCCTTTCCAAAAGAAGTCTGAAAAACAAACTGTGTAATCCAAAGCATCCCCTGCAGGGCCCGTGAACATCTATCTGGTCCTCAGCCTTCATGAAGGAAGGCAGCCAGCTGTCTGATGTGCCATGAGAGTGGCTGATGGTTCCATGGTCAGTCCTCACGGCTATCCTGTTTCCCTCTCACCTTCTCCTTGCTTGCATTTGTCCACCAACTCCATTCCTGTCCAACATACAATGAGTTCTCTGGGGTGAAGCTGCCTTTTCTTCTCTTTGTTCACACAGTTGCTAGCAGGATGACTCCTGAGAGAAATTCCCAGGCGCTACAATTAATTCATTATTGTTGATCGTAGTAGTATTAGTATTTTCTGTTTACAATTACTCACATGTAGTAATTACAACATTATTATTTTCAGTTTGTACAAAAAATACACTGAGAGAAGTGATATTTAATCTTTTCTAAATAACCTATTTGCAAGATTATTTCAGATTTTCAGGTATGAAATATTGTGTTCCTTCTACATGAAGTACCACATTGATTTGGGGAAGGCAGAGATAAGGGAGGGGACAAGACTCAGGTCATTTGTTGTCCTTCTTAAGTCTTCAGTGAACTCTTCTCGGGAAATATTACTCTACTTGTTATTCTTGTAGCAGACATATTAATTCTTATCTTGCATCCACCTGCTTATCTACCACATTACAGAGGGGTCCTGCCCACATTTAATCTACTGGTTAAATGCCAGTTTAATTCTTCTATGCTGTAGGCCACAAGAAGCCTGTTCAAAGGAGAGCCCCTCATATACACACCACAGTATAAACATTTTAATGAAAGAGAATTTTTTGTAGGAGGAAAAAAAGTTTCTTTGCTTTGAAAATAATGAATAAGCTCTCATTGAAATGAACCCTTTATGTATATCTTTATGTTTCTGATCTGGCAGCTTTGAAGAGCTGATATCATCAGGTTTAGAACCTGGAGTCTGGCCACTATTCTCTGAAACATGCTTTACAATGGAAAAGACCATTTGAAAGCAAGTGAAACAATACAGAGCAAAAAATTCAGGTACTTTTCAAAGCTTGCAAACTTTTTACTACTTTGCAACCTTTTTTCCTAACACATGAACCATTCTGTGTCTCTCATTTACCCATACCACTGCCCCACTACTCTGCCACTGCATTTAGCATACTAGAGCTACTGATGGCAGAGTTTAACTGCAATTTTACTTTTTGATTGGAAACTGTTTGTGTAATTCCCGCTGCGTGATGCTGCGCAGTTGTTCTTGCCAGAGCTTACACTGCATCGGCCCAAGCAAGTACATACTTCTTCAGTTCCTCTTATTTGTAAGCACAAAAGCACACTGGTGTAAGTCTGACTGCACTGAAACCAAAAGCAAACTCACATGTGGGCTTCAGCAGAGATGGGAAACTTGCTTTAATAGTGCTCATCATTTACACAGCACTTCTCACAGAAGCCACCTCAGTTCATAAATTTAACTCTTTTCTACAGACAGAGGAACTGAGGCAGAGGCCATAAGGCTCAGCAAGCCTCAAAGGTTGACCACTGAATTCAACGGGAGCAAAGACAGTGCTTTTGAATCTTTTCCTCTCTTGACCCATGCAGTTTACTTACCCAAAGCCACAGCGAGAATCAGAGCTGGAGTCAGGATTAAAGTACACGATGTTTCTGCACACAGACTGTAAACCATGACTTACTACATGCACCTGGAGGGCAGCTTTTCAGATTTTGAGTCACAGCACTCTCCAGCCCACCACTTATGTTGATAGCCCCTGCTGGTCCCTGGCTGGGCTGAGGAGAGCCAGCCTGGGACCTCCTGCAGGTCCCTGTGACCCCCCCCTGCAGACCCCCAGTGCTCCTCCTCCTGTGGGAGCTCACCTGCCCCCCGCCACAGGGCTCCCAGACACCCGTCGTTCTTATGATCATGTCACAGGCTTCCAAAAGAGCAGAATCTGTATCAAAATGTGCTCTGGATGCTCTTGTTACAGGAACTCATTCTGAGGGTCCCGAGTCCTGAAAGGCACAGGTCTTTTTCTGTACATACTGGTCAGACACATGTCAGAAGACAGAAGCTTTCAAAAGTAGTCTTTAAATCTTCTGTGGAGCCAACAGGAGACAAAAGTTGGATCAGATGTCTGAAAACAAAATCACAAGAGCCTGAAGAAAGACTTCTGGGGTAATCCAAGGAGACACCACTGACTCCAGCAACCCACATTTTCCAGTGAATCTTAAAGGCACTGGGACATGGACCGTCCACCTCTGCTGACGAACTGCTTAGTCACAGCAGAATTTAAGAGTACTGAAGGGCTCCTCTACTTTTCACAATTAACCTTATCCTACTGGAGCTTGTGCAAGTGGAGGGTCAGGCAGTGTGGAGCACAGCTCTTCTGAGCTCGCACACTGATTATCGCGTTCCCAGCACATCCCTTCCTCCCACTTACCCCAAGGAGGACGGAGCAGCAGGCAGAGAAGGTGGCTCCATAAATTCAGTAGATCAGAGTCCCCATGAATATTTTCTGCATTTATAGTTACAAGCAGCATCTAGCCTTGGGACCACAGGAATTAGTCTCTGGGGTCTGCAGTCCCCAAATTTCAGAAGTTTGTTGTGTTCATGTAAATGCTTAGCATAATGGACACTGGATTATTCCACTCGCAATCAACTTTAATAACAACCCTCTAATCCTGAGAGCAGATGAAGAGATCACACACAGCAGGTTTCAATGTATAGCACTGTTCTCTTTTACCTGAGGTTGTTTTGTGTAACCAAGCTCAGCACTGAGGCATCAGGACTCTGCTCTTGCCCACTAGTTTGGTATGAACTCGGAGATGACCCAAGGATCCCCATATTCCTTCTGCTCCGCATCCCACAGCAGTTCTGAAATGTGCAAAACCATCACGTACTCTGTAAGAAAGGTAATAGGCCAGACGTGGCTGGATTCATCTCCTACCATGGTGCTGGTCTCTCCATTTCAGCCAGTCCCACGTGCCACAGTCATGGAAGAAGCACAGGCACTGCCAGAAGGCTATTCCTCTCATACATAAGACATCTAAAACTGGCCAAATATGTTTCTCTTTCACCCAGAAAGAGAATCAAGGTTCAGATGTAGACATCAACATTTGGCCACGTGAACCCCACACACTCTCTCTGAGCCTTGACTCCCTGAAAGCCCCCTATTTCCCTCCTTCCCTTTGCTCCCCCTTTACTCAACAGCTCCTGCAGCTTACAGAAGCATCAGGCCTACAAACAAACACTGCAGCAGGAGAAATACAAATGAACATGTAACCCCCACAGCTTGCAACTACTTGGTGACATTTTCTTCCACCTCCCGTGGATAACTCATAGCAGGACCACTTCGTGCTCTGTTCAGCTCCTGCACACAGTCCATGTTGTTCTTTACAGGAGGATTATGACCTTTGCTGGTAGCTCGTTTGCTACATGCATTTCTACGTAGGGTGGCTGAACAGGCTCCAAGCAAGGAATAAAATGGCCTGTAGTGCATCAAAGTCTGCTGGATAGCCTCCAGTGTTTTCCTTCAGCCAAAGTTCAGTGTTACTAGTTCATTTATCAGAAGATCCCTTCTACGTGATCATGTAAGACCGAATTATTCTCAGTTGCAGCAGTGGAAATTATGACAGTAATGGATGTGTAGTGAAAAAGACCATCAGAGCTGTGGTCCCTGCTGGAATAGCAACCTTGTTGGCCACCCTCGGACTCCCTGCATTTCTGCTCCCTGCAAATGGACAAGGCAGAGCAGCCCAAAAGGCAGCCCCAAAAAGCAGGTGCAAGATGGGTGCAGTCCTCCTCTCAAACACGGACTAAGCAAACATGGTCATTTACTCCAGCAGAGAAGACATATCTGAAAAACTGGAAGGATCTGCACAAAAAACCATGACAAGCTGAGCTGCCTCAAAACATTTTCTGTGACGTTTCAGAAAGAGAAATGAAAAAAGTCCATTATGATTCTGGTCAGTTATTGGGTTTTTTCTTCCATCGTTCCATTGGCCTCACTCAAACACTTTCTTCTCCCAGATCTCAACTAAAACTGCTCAACCATGCTTTTCTGTTAATAATAGTTACTTCTTTTTTGTTTTTTCAGAGCAAAAGTCTGCTCTTTTTACACTTGCTTTACAAGGCAAATTTGGCATACAATTCAGTTGCGTATCCTGATGTCGGCTTATTGAAGGCAGGTGCACACTTTAATATATATGGGCACAGAGACCCCCTTCCAGACTATAAAAGAATACTGGGCATGTCCTCATGTGCAATATCTCTATTTTTTTTTATTCATAAACCTAAAAATATGAGCTGTTCTTTTGCCTATACACATTACAAGTGAGTGTGAACAGGCAGACACCGTATTTCTACATTACACAGAGACGGTGTTAAAATGGCTCCATTAGTGTTTTTTCTAGCATATTGTCTTTATGTGACAGTAATGGGAAAAGGAAATGTTACTGTAATGTTGCACTTTCATTGCTAACAAGACAAGCGTGTAAGAAAATAGAATATGATGAAGTAGCTTTAGCTAGCCCAACTGCCATAACTTTATTTAGTCTGGAAAGAGGTGAAACAGCATGCTGTCGAACAAAAATCCTTCACTTACTAGTTAGCATTCTTACTGCATTAATAATATACAATGGACAGTAACGGAGAACAATTATTCTGTCTGTAATGAAATAAACATGGTCCACATGATGCCATCCTCTGAGATCTTTAGTGTGGTGTCTTTTTTATTTTGATAGATCTGTATGTAAAATGAGTCCACCTGTGGATGTTAGAAGAACATTTTTTACTTTCTAAAAGTCAAAGAAAATAACAGAGATTAAATGGCTTATATAATTTCATTCCCATTTTCTTGTTTGTGTTCACTCAAACCTCTCTAAAGGCCAAACCTACGCAGGCTGCAACCCCATTCAGCTGACTTTCTGGCTATGCCCTGTGCCAGGCCATCTCCTGGTCACCTAGACCAGGGACCTGCTGGAGCAAGGAGCTCTTTGTCTCTGAGGCACTTGCTTGTGTTCCTGTCTGTGAAAAACCAAGATACAAGGAAAATGGAAAGAGGCAGTGGGGCTGTGCCCATGTAGGGCTTCCCTCAGCATGGGGTCAAGGTGCAGCCGGAAATCAGAAGTGCCCCAAGCTCAGATATGTCTGAAGATATTCAGCAACATATTTCCCACTGATTCCCAGAGCATCTAGATATCTTTGTGAGCCTATAAGGGCATCTACACCAGTAACTGAAACAGGTCAAAGGCATGTTCTTGGGCACCACAATTCAGTTGTCCAACCTGATAAATTGTTAGCATGGTCTCTGATATGGATTCAGCCCATGCCACCTAGCTGTCCCCAAAAATGCCCGAAGTTTGGGAGTGAATGTGAGTCAGGGACCATTCCCAGGAGGGAGCAAGAAAGCAGCTCCCCAGGTATGGAGGGGAACAGAGCAGAACCACATCTGCACCTGCCCTTCAGTGCCAGGTATCCTCAGGCCCAGAGGGTGGCTCTAGGCACAGTCATAGCCTGAGAAATTCAGGAGAATGCGTTCAAAAGTGGATTTGGTACTCAATATTTGTATCTATTTTTTTTTTTTTTACTGGGGATTTGTTTGAGAGCTAGGAGGTGTGACTGACCAATAAACCCCTACAGTGAAAGAAGGTTCAGAGGAGATGGGCAAGGACAATGTGCCCGTGAAGCTCAGAGAATAATGCAAAGCAGCTGACTTTATCTCAACACAAAGGGGACCGGAGGGGACCTTTGTTTTAGATAAATAGCTATCAACAGTTGAGTGGATCAACTAGTGGTGTAAATGTCTCCCTGAGTTATCCAGACCAGTATGGGGAGCGTAAGCCCCATACAGAGTATAGAAACTGAACAACTAACAAAAGAATTTCAAAGAAAACTCAAGCCAGGCTTGAACTGGCTTCAACACACTCATTCCTTCTCAGCAACTGGGGATGCCCAGAGTCGTGACAGTGAGTCACAGAATCACAGAATCATAGAATACCTCAAGTTGGAAGGGACCCATCAGGATCATCGAGTCCAACTCCCTGCTCCTCGCAAGACTACCTAAAACTAAACCATATGACTAAGAGTGTTGTTCAGACGCTCCTTGAACTCTGACAGGCTTGGTGCTGTGACCAGTTCCCTGGGGACCCTGTTCCAGGCACTGACCACCCTCTCAGAGAAGAACTTTTTCCTAATGTGCAATCTGAACTTCCCCTGATGCAGCCAATACAGTGAGCATATTATAGAGACCAATAATGGGAATTACATTGGTATTGTGACTGAACTGTGTATTGCAATTGCTATAGTTTGCTAAGTGTGACTTACATTGGTATTGTGTTTTCAGTATATTTTGTATTACTCTACTAAATCAGAAATCCTGTGTAACATCAGCGATCTTCAGATAACTAATTTGATATTAAACATTATGCCCTCCACACATGGAATATCTAAAAGAAGCTGGTCAGAGAGTATTGGACTCTGCCAGGAAGACCATACCTTTTCCTTCCACATAGCAAAGACTGCAGCACCATGGAGCACCCCCTCTAAATTCGGGCTTAGTTGTATCAGCTGCCAAGATGCTCGCGCTCCTCAATCCTTAAGTCATACTAAATAGGGAACTGGGCTTCTAAGTCCCCTATGCGTAAATACAAGTTATACCTGTAGTCTTTGATTCGATCATCTCTTAATTCCAGTCAGTTTGCCTGTGGTGACATCAATGCCGTGTTGTGTTCTGGTTCAGATGGTAATTACTTCTTACCACTTTAGGAGGTTATTTTTCCCCCTTCTCAAATCCAAACCTACAGGACAGTACATTTCTCTTAACTCATGGGTTGTAAGGGCAGCCCATTATAAAGTCCCATACTTCGTGGAAAGCACAGGGCTGTACACAGGAGACCTGCCTTGGATCTCTGCCAAGGAGCAGCAGGCCCCTGCTCTGGCCTAAAATTTTCACTTGAGCACAGAGGTACACCCACGCAGTATGGACAGGAGATGAACTTGGGCTCCAGCCAGAGCTCAGACCCAGGCCGACACCTTAGCTGAACATACCTATGATTACCATACCATTACATTAGATCAAAACCAATAAACTTCAACATAAGCATTTCATCCCATTCTTAAAAGATTTGGAGGTCATCTGAGGACTGAAAACAGGCAGAACAACCTACTCATCTAGAAAACAAATGGAAAAAAGTGCTGCTGTACCACTGTAAAATTTGAGGAGTGCAGCCATGATGCACCAGCTCACTTCCCTACCACATCGCTTCCGTGCTTACACCTCCTTGCCCGCTGTACAACTCATGTGAACGATACTAGACTCTTCTGATAAACCCTTGATGATATCAACTGTCAAAGAACAGGCTTCTTAAAAGAGCTACGTAGTTCAATATTTGTTCTTCCACTGAAAGCTACAGCATTTCTGTTTATGCAGCTAATACATGCAGTGAACTCCACAAAATTTTATCCCCTGCTTCATTACTATTGCGTCACAGCAGTCTGATGGGTGGGAATGTCTTACTCAAAAAGCTCTGTTATACCCATACCAATTTTTTGCCTTCTTTTCCTGCATCTATTTTTTTCACTGGTAACTGAATAGACATGTGTAAACAATTTGTTAGCTGCTCAAGTGCTAAAAAGTTGTATCTGTCTTCCAGATCTCCGAGTGTAACAAAAGGAATAACAAAGACACAGAAATTGAAAATGCTTATTTTTAACTATCTATCTGAGGCTGACAGAATCAAGATTGGAAAACCTGTTATTGTGTACATACATAATTCATGAGCCAGAAAAAGTTGCATCCTTCATTTCTCACCACTGATACAAAATGCAGAAAATATTTTGTAGACAAGGCTACCCTGTTGGTATCTGTGCTCCTTAGCCATGTTAGAAACTTGTCCTTTGAAATCTCATGAATTCTCTGTTTTAAACTTTTTGCTATGGGGGAAAGTGCATTAAAGCACAATTCTACTCCAAGAAATGACTGTAAAATCAGCACCTTTTCTCTCTGTTTATCTTCCCCATGCATGTATTCAGAGACATCTCTTCTTCCATTAGTGATAATGGGAGGTTTTTTCTACGTTTTATTCCTTTTATCACTGCAGAGGTCATACTGGTAAGATAGCTATACATCATTAACAGCATTACAAAGCCAAGCATTAGCTCCCACACGCAGTAGAGAGATAGAAGTGCGAACTGGAGACAATGGGGCGAAATAACCCAAGTATCTGAAAGGAGAGTTTTGCCTGAGCAACATTTGTCCTGGGGCTGAGGAGGTTCAAGACAACAGCACTAGTTTAGCTTTCACTCCCCTTGTTGAGTTTATAAATTTGATTGTCAGAGAGAGCAGAGAGAGCTTGTCTCTTCACAGACTGGGAAGTTTTTGAATTAGAAAGATCTGAGTTACAATAATTAAAAATGTCATGAAATCCCTTTAATCATTTTTCTAATCAAAGCTGAACACTCAAAAGTTAGACCTGAGATTGTCCTTGTCACCAAAACACTCTCTCTGCTTCCAGAGAAGATCCCATTTCTGAGCCCAGCAGAAATGTCAGGCAACAATTTCATGGGCAGCTGACCCAGCGTAACATCTAATTTCCACTAAAAAGAGGGCATTTTGCTCTTCCTCTCTGTTTGCACTCCTCTTCCTTCCCTTGTTTTACTTGAATGATTTTCCATCAGGGTGGTTGGTTAAATCAGTTCACAGAAGGGCCTGATGAGCCAGCACAAAGTAAACAGCAAGAAGATGACCAGGAGTGATAGAGGAGGGTGGAGGAAGGAGGGACCTTACCCTTTCAGCAACAATAAGCTGTTAAAACATTCCCTACCTCTCAGGGAACCACAGCCTAAATTAGATCTTTTTCCATTGACTCTGGGCAGATCCTAGAGCACTGGCTTAGCTCAGACACCCAGCTTTTAGGCAGCTGCACTTATGTGAGATCAATCCCCACCAGAAGTATTTGAACTGCCAAGGCAGAGTGGATTTCCTTTGTTTTTATCACATTTCAGTCAGGGACTCATCTTTGGGTCCTTTTCAGTTTGTGCTCAGGAGCACTGCAGTGGTGAAGAAAAGAATAAAATGTAGGTAAATATTTACAGAGGACCCTGGGATTTTAGCCTCATTCTAGAGCACTCTGAGTGCAGTGCAGGCCTCTCCTGTAGGACGCTCAGAGGCCTTACTGTGAACTCGCATGTATTTTCACTTATTTCTATTTTCATTTATATTTTTACAGGAAAAGTAAGTCCATACATTCAACAGAGTTCAACAAGACAAGAGAAACAAGTCCACTATTTCAAAGGAGGAGAGGGCTAGGGCCAGGAATGAAGGTGTGCTGACTGGCATAGTGTGTGGTAGGGCCAGATGTTCAACAATATTTATGCACTGAAAGCAGGTCAGATAATCTGTGAGAGATGAAAATTCACCTTTTTGACTACTCCCTTCAAAACCACTGGTCTGTGTTTACTGATCTGATTCAAGTGAGATTTCTATGAAAGTACTGGTGGAAAATAAGGAAATTAAATACAGCGTCTTTTGTAAGTACACATTTGCATTACAGACTTGGATTTTCTAAAGATGGAAGAAGAAAGAACTGCATGTCAAACCTGCACCTCTTGAGGCTGTCTCAACAAAACTGCCTCTAACTTGCTGAGCATCTTGGGAACCTGGACTCATAAAAAGATGTTCAAGGCATTTTTATGCCAATATAACAATAGATCCACAAAAAAGACCAGCGTGTCATACATGAAATGGAAATACCAAGAGTTCAAATATGAAAGCAATGGAGTTCAAGTGAGCAGAACCAGAAGAAAAATAGATCCAGGAAATGCAACAAGCACATCTTGGAGAAATCAGTCTTTTTTTTCTCCATGGTCCAAGTGCAGTTAGACTGCCATTTTGAGGAGGTAGCCAAATACTATGTGCTAAAGTGGATTGCCCTGGAAAGCCTTGTGTGTATTTTCTGTGACTGTCATACAAAAAGTAATTGCAGAACACTGATTGAAAATCTGTGCTGTGAAAGACAGTCCCAGGGTTCCACAATTCAGGCTGTATGCACAAAAATATTTGTGATTACCTGAATCAAAGGGAGCCATTCTTTATTGAAACTATTTTATTTGATGCTAATAAACCATTGATACTTTTATTGTTGAACACTGCAAATATCTTTTCCTTTTAAGCACAATCTTTTAAGGGAACTGTTCACAACATGCCTTGGTAAGAAACATTTTTCTTGGGTTTTCTCCAACCATTCTTGCTAATGTGCTAAGTTCTTCCATCCGTTACCTTAGGAATAGGCAACGCGCTTTAATCTAGAAGGTGGTTTCCTGTCCCTTGATGATCTGGTTCTTTAGCAAATCTTTCTGTGTTAAGCTTTGTTTTTATTACTAACTGACTACATTAGGACTTAAAAATTTTGTACAGCCAAAGTAGGTGTGGTACTATTTATAAATCAAGGGCAAGTTATGCAGTTTTCATAAGGTGGTTTATATTGCATATTTGAAATCTGGAGGTGTTTCAGGAATGTATCATAAAACCACCTTCCATAAACTGTCTCTCAGGAAACAGTAATGATAACAGAGGCAGACAGATCTCACTTTAAACAAGTTACCTTGTACCCTTGATTTACTAAATTTCTGGAATTTTTTTTAACCAGATTGAAAATCTTTCCAACTTTTTGAAGTCTTATCAGCTGAGTTTTCAGAAGATACACTTTACTGCTAAGATTTCCAAACACTCAATAATGTGAGGCTATATAGCCATATAAATCTTGCCTCATAAGTTTTACAGATTTATGAAAATCCTAATTGTATACCATGTACTGGATAAAAGTAAAAATAATTCCATATATAAAATAATAAAAGTGCACATATTAATTAAGCTGCCAGACCCCAAAATGGTGAATTTATAACTGCCAGAAAAAGATTTGACATCTGTGCAATTTAGTGAACATGGACTGTAACTTTTCTGGATTTTACCTCACTTCTTATTTTCACAGAAAAATGTGTGCAAAGTTTCATGGCTGACAATGTGGGTGTCAGAAGCCTGAAAAGGGTGAAACAAATTGGAAAAGTAGAATGAAAATATATAAAAACCTGTAAAATTACTCTGCTCCCTGACTGTAGGCAATAGCTATATTTAGATCTGGTAACCATAATGAGACATTGGTCAGAAGATGAAGGACAAATTTCAATACATGTTCATTACTTCAAAGAAATTACACCTTGGAGTAGGACTTTTATATTGAAAAAGTACAGTAGTAAAAAAAAAAAAACCAAAAGCTTTTGTGCAGAAAGTAGTTTACCTAGCCTATATTCTTCTGTGTTCATTTTGCTGTTATTGAATCTACTGTGTAAATAAGAAATGTCTTTCACAGCTGAGATTCTCCACTTGCTCCATCCTTCAGTGAAGTCAATTCACAACATCACAAAAGGTTCTTGTGTGAAGAAGACCTGGGAGAGTTTTATTTTATTTAGCTACCCTGAAATATTTTTCTTGCTTGTTCATTACTCAAAGTCTAATAAAACCTATCTAGCATCTGACATTTATCTCATTTGATTTTTTTTGTGGAAGACCTTGAAGGCCCAGAGGAATGGCTAGGAGACCACAGATAAAACACAGATACTGATTTTTCACAAAGGAGCATTTCTTCCAACTGCTTCCTAAGTATTTGAGTTTTATGTGCGTTAATTGAAACGCAGCACACAAATAAAGTACAAACTAAATTATTTTATTCCTCTATTAAATTCTAATTCCCTTTTTTTACACTGATGTCATAATCATACTGACTACACTAATTAAACCATCTGGATTTGTAACATTAAATACAAACAAACACCCATAAACCAGAAAATCAGCAGTAATAAAAAATTATTCCAGGTTCTTTTACAACAGACAGGAACTACTCCTTTGAGTTACTCTTTTTGTGTAATTGTTTAGAGAAATGATATTATGGAGTTTAGATTATAATGAGAAATTATATTAGGGACTTTAGATTATAATATATATATCAATACAGCTTGAAATTAATATATGTTATGGAAGACACCATGTCATAGCTGCTTAAAAACACTAATAATGAGATAGAAACATTAAAAAAAAAAAAGCTTCACTGGGACTGAATCTGATCCAACAGGTTGTTTCCATCATGATGCACTTGACGTAGACACAGAACAAATAGTAAAATGTCCAAAAGGAGGTGGTTTATCCCCCAACCTCTGCTCCCTCCTCTCCCCGCTCTCAGCCCTCTCTCCCATGGGCCAGCTCTGAGGGTTGGTTTAGTGAATTGAACTGAAGGGATTTGACAGGAGGCAGAGCCATCTCAAAGTAAAAGTCAGGAGTGGATAGCGAAGAGCGAGGGGGCAGCAAGGAGCTGCACTCTTGCCTTTTGGGTAGGATGGCCATCCTCCCCTGTGAAGCGGTACCCTCAGCTCTCTGACACTGTAATGCTGCTTATGCACTACTGCTCCAGACTTGAGGCTTCAGAGCTTAGTTCCAAAGTGAAATCACAAAGACTTCTGGATGCGTAACTTAATGAAATTAAAATGCACTTCAGTTTCAGTGTGCCTTACAAAGAATTTGGTAACCTTACACTTCCTTACAGATGGGAAAAATAAGACATAAAGAGGTCATTAGGGTAGAGCAGGGACTAGAACTCATGTCACCTGAAAGCTAGTCCTGTCCTCTGGCTGCCAGGCCAGAGTTATGATCATGATTAGGACTAAAGAGCTTAACACAGCCAGACAGGTTAATCTGCTGCATCTGGCAGAGCCCAGAAAGGCTAGGGAAAGGACTGGAGGTGGTGGGACCTGGCCGTGCTGTTGTGACATTGAAGTTGTATACAGCTCCTGGTTACAGGCTAGCTTACATGTGACTGCCAGATTCCAGCCTGATACGTTCCTCTCCTGCCTCTTACCTTTGTGCAATGAGGCATCAAAAGAAACTACACAAGAACTAAAGTGATGAACAAGATCCAAGTACTCAAAACCTGGAAATCCTTTCCTAAAGTTCAGCAAAAAAAAGTTGTAATCTCTTCTCCAGCTTTCACATGATGATTTGGGCTCCCTCTGGAGAGCTCAGGGGGTGGAGGAGGAAAAATCACAGCTGTGTGTCTTGTCAAATCAGCAGTGCCACCTTACCACACAGCTGAGAGGACTGTGACTGCACTCTTCCTCCTCACCCTGTGGCTATGTGGAGGACGGGTACGCTGCAGCCTGTCTTGAATGCTGCTTGCTTGGCAGAGGCCACCCAACCTGTAGGTCCAGTGAAGGACTCACCCCCACTCAGCTGGGCATCTCCCAAGGAGCTGGGGCTCCCATCAAAAGGCTTTGGAGTGTTTTCTGTCTTGGTGTCTCTGTGTAACTATACCGTCAGGGCTGGTTGCTTCCAAGGGGATGAGGAGATGGGGGTTAAGGGGTGACGCTGGGACTGGCTGTGCCCTCACCAGTGGGGTGCAGCCCCACAGGAGTGAACACAGTGGGCAGAGCTGTGGGCTGGCAACAGGGTCCATCAACAGCCCCCACCCATGGCCAGTGATATCCTGACAGTCCAGTCAGGAGCAAAAGGAGATGGAGCCAGAGACAGGCTGGAGACAAGTCTTCAACATCCCATCCAGGAGACAGGTGGCCTACATGGTAGGTCTGAGGTCTGTGCTTGGGGCAGCGCCAGGGACAGGGCTGGAGACTAGCACTGCTGTAGTGTTGCTGGGGTAGGGACTGATGGCCCCAGGGAGATGAAATAGGGTCCTGGGCCCTGGGCAGGGTTGCAGGGAGGGACACACGGGGTGCTATTAATGACATCTCTGTGTAGCAGACCATGGCTTGTCACCAACAGACGGGGCATTCCCAGTCACAAGAGTCACTTCAGATGGACAGCAGGTGGAAGACATAGCCATGCACAGGGTGCTTCAGTGGAAGACATAGCCGTGCACTGGGTGCTTCGCTGCACAGGTTGTTCACGGCTGGCCCTACATGAGCTTTTGGGGCTGGGTTGAGCTGCTGGTGGCTGCAGGCCCTGCAACTGCTTTCTTTTGGCTGAAAACACAGAAGAGAAGAAAGGAGGCTTCATAGACAGTTAAATATCTTCTGAAGGTTTTCAGACCTAAAGTCCCATAGGCCAGGTTGGCAAATGAGAAAGATGAGCATAAAAGCACATGATCTTGAAGACTAGGGCAAGGAAGTGACTGAGGTAACAAATAAAAAAACCTCTAAAAAAACCCAAAAACCTTTAGTTTTACAGGAAAAGCAAAGGCATAACAGGAAGAAAGAGAAGATGGGTGTGCAAGGATGAAAGAAAATGTACCCTGTCTCAGTTGAAGAAACACTGGAGACCACCAGGCCCAGGAACCCCAGCAGAAAGAGGTCTATAAGAGAGAGAAGAGAAGACAAAGGAAAGAAAGGTGACACAAAACCTGAGATGTAACACAACATGGGCAAGAAGCAGAAGCATGTGACTGAGGACTGCTCACAAGGAAAAACCATTAAGCTTCTTAAAAGAATGGATCCAAAGAGTAGTGGTGTGCCAGCTGCCACACAGAGACCAGGGTATGACATAAGGCAGCTCTATTATTATTGTAAAGAGAGAGAATGCCGGAAGTGTGTTATGAAGCTGAAGTCAGAAGGACTTCAGACTTCAGGTGCAGATGGAAAAACAAATGTTCCCGTGGCCTGGAAGAACTTCTCAAGTGAACAGTGGAGGGATTTCTTCACCAAAGAGTCACTCCACCAGCCACAGTTGATCATGATTTAGGCCCACAGAAGAGTTTTTCATAGAAATTAGCTTGGAAAGTAGCGATCATGAGGCAATTCTGGTTTACATACAATGGGAGTTTGAAAGCAGGTCAGCAGTTCAAGTGCGGCAGTTTAGGAGGGAAGAATGATGAAGCCCCCAACTCATCAGCCTATAAAGTTTTAATAAATGGGCCAGCTATTTTCAGGTTGTGCCTAAAGGACGCCCTTAGGAAAAGCTGGTATGTGGATAGACAGCAGCACAGGCAGAGGGCTGCCACACTGCCTTGAGATAGGTCCCAAGCCATAAACTGAGAGCAGTCACATACGGAGAAAAAGCCTGAGACATAGTGAGACCACTGCATGGGTTGGGGATGGGGGATCAGCCCAACAAAGGAGCAAAGGGTTACAAGAGCAGATGTGGCTGTTTAGGTATGTTGTGAATAAGAAAGCTGAAGAAATGCTGGCTTTGAGCCTAAAGGACTAGTGAACCCTTGAGTATACCATCCACCAGGCTTCACATTTTGGTAGGACTGGAGGAGGGATGGGACCCCAGTGACAGAGATGACAAAAGGCAGGAATGCTAAATGCCAGCACCAGGGTGCGTACCCCCATGAGGGGGTGCTTCACCTGCTGATGGAGACTGTGATGCATCAGGAAGCTTTTGAGGAGCCAAGTTTGGGATACTAAGTACACCAAAAAGGAGAGGGGGTGCATGATCATCACAGAGATTTGGATTATCCATAAATCAAGGAGCAAAGGGGAGGACTCTCCAGAAATTGCATCCCAGCAAGTAAAAAAAAAAAAAAAACCACAAACCACCAAAAAAAAAAAAAAAAAAAAAAAAAAAAAAAAAAA
>NW_008795303.1:486934-540450 GCF_000699145.1 Aptenodytes forsteri
TCCGCTGCATCCTTTTGCCCCAACTGCTTTAAAAAAACAAAAAAAAAAAAAAAAACCACAAACCACCAAAAAAAATCCCTGTAAAAAAATTGAATAATCACATTAGAAAGATACTAGAAGCAAGAAGAGTGAAAAGGAGGAACAGAAAGCCAAAAGCTCTCAGAATAACAAGGGGATTGTCAAAGTGAAAGTTGAGTTTGACCTTGCAAAGGGAATGAAAGAAAATGGCCAAAAAAAATGTGTTTCTACAGTATGGAAGAGAAAAGGAAGTAGTTGACTCTGCATTGAGAGGACAGAGTCAAGATAATCTGTATATTGTCCAGAACTGCGTGAGTATCTTGCCTTCTTTTCAGTGCAGCTGACAGTGCAGATTTGCTCCATGATCAAATGGGGAGATGCATGTGGTCATCAAAGTGGTGGCCTCCACACTTCCAAGCACCAAACACCCCTTATTATTCAGTTAGGAGCAGGCAGGTGGAGAACCTGACAATCTGTCTTCTGCTAACATTTTCACTATGCTGTGAAAACTGGAATATAAAAATGCACACGTAGCATGGGATGCTGGTAAATCCATCATACCAAAAAGTCCAAGAAAGTAGAAAGCCTAGTCCTTAATGTGGAGGGAAAAGGAATGATCTAGACATTTGGAACCTGATAGTTTGAACTCAACACCATGCACAACTTGAAAACAAAATGTATGAAGGGAATAATTAAAGACATGGAGATAAATAGAAGCTGGGATAAAAGGTTACAGAAAGTATCATACCAGATTCAAAAGAACTCTTTTTCTGAGAGATTAAATTAAAAAAATAAATTTATGTGGGAGATATAATCTTTCTTTGTAAAATTAATCTGGAATAAGTGGGGATTAATACAAGAATTGTAAGGTGCACAAGGAACCAACTAAAGGCAACCAGCAAGTGGGGAAGTACCTTGCCACAAAAATGTTGGCTTGCTAATGAAATTTTCTGATAACAGAAATTTGGAAAGCATTCTTATTAGGGAGGAGAATCTGAATAAACAGGAAGAACTAGATGACCTTAAGGAGTGAAGCAACTGAAACGGGATAATATTTAATGGTATCAAATGGCATGCTCTGTACCTAAGGATTTCTAAAACAGATTTATGCAATAAACTAGGAACACATCAGTTCGAAAGGTGAGAAGAACACCCTGAATGTGCTAACTATCCACGGGATCTGTTGTCAACGTAATGCAACTAAGGCAAAGGTAGTTCAAACCTAAAACGTGCCAAGGGCCATATCTAATATAGTTAGGAAAGTATCGGTGCTATTGTTAAAACCCTGGGAGATCATGTTTGGACTATTGTATACTGTCACAAGGAAAGATTCCTCTACCCTAGATTAGGCATCTAAAAGTTAAGTTTTTTAGTATGAACAAGTCATCCAAGGCCCCTTTATATACGGTGAAGAGAAATCCAGAAAGCCATTAATCTCAGCCTATAATAGTGTCTAATCCAAGTCTAATGCAACGGCTTCTGGAGATTTTTCTCTTCTCTTCTCTTTCTCATCTTTGAGTATAAGGGTGGTCAAGGCTGAACACCTCAGACATGTGAAAATAGGTGAGATGAATCTGGGTCAGGAACAGAGGCTAATGACCACTCTCTGACCCATGGGATGAATTTTTCCATGAACAAAAATATATAAATTAACTTGATAAATTCTGAAAATAAAAAGGTGTACTATCACAGCCATGAGGGTTTACAGCCATGGCGCAAAAAGATCTAACAGGTTTTAAGATGAAGACCAGTGCTGAAGGAGACCAGCAGAGAAAGAAACGAGATTGAATGACTCTATTCAGTCCCGTGGTGCTACATTTAAACCTTGCTAGTTATCCACTCATTGTTTAATCAAAGTTATGCTTTACCAGCTATTTAGAGGTAGTCATTCAATAGTATAGACAACTTTATGACTTCACAGTACTTGCAGTATATTTATAGCATACTCCTTCCTAAAGTAAAACACTATGTAAACAAAATTGTCCTAGACTAGCCTGTTCATATTTGTCAGTGGCTGGCAAACCACAGTGTTTGTCAGTTTGCTAAAGTCATCTTTGTTTTACCACTACCTCTCTTTGTCTCTCCTCTAGTCACAAATTGGCTAAGAATCTGGCTGAAGTTAAGTATCAGTACTAAAATGTTGTGAAAAATACTGCTTAACACACTCTAAACAGACATATTGTCCATGTCAATAAACATATTTTTTTTTCCAAATAAGCAATATAAATCTTTGAAAACACCCTGCAGAGTAAATGATGGAACTTCAAATAAAATTGTCCTGCTTCGTATAAGGCTATTCCATTATTATGAATTGTGTATCAGCACATATGTTTCTCAAATACTCTATGTTTCTGCACATATGTTTCTCAAATACTGTGTGTTTCTGCATTATTTTGCAATCCTGTGACCTAGTCTAGCATTAAATCATAAAAAGTTCAGCAGCTGAGTTTTACCCTTGCCTGTAGAGCACACGTACCATTACTGTTTCATAAATAGAAATAAGGCATTTAAACCTCCATGCTATATATCCATACAGCTATTTACATTTTGCCTCTTTCTTAAATATGACATCTAACATGTGACATTGAGAATCATCAGATTCGTGTATCCTTTCAACATGTCATGATTTTCAGAAAGAATAAAAGGGGGCACTGGAAGATTTGCTTATGATCACATCCTTCCCAAGCTCTAACCACAGAAATGCCCTTCTTTGGCCAAAGGACTGAGATTGAATCTTTTACCTCCTGTACTTCTTTCTTGCTAATGCAGGCTGAGATATAATACCAAGGATAAAGCCTTCTTTCTGGGTATACAGCAGAGCCCTTATGAAGACCCCAGTGGGGTGGAAAATTCCCAGAAAACAGATAATGTATTTGCTGTGGTAGCTTCAATATTCTGCCTGAGGGTGCCCATGCTCCATCATGCCTCCCTGTAATGGCTAACGTATAAAAAGTATGCCAACCAGTTACAACTGGTGGATAATGGGGCTATTGCTTGACCTCAGCAGTAACAAACGGCAAGGTATTTATTCTGTTTTTTTAAGAAAATCAAGCATATGTGATTGCAGTGTCAGGCTTCCCTGATAACTCCTGAAGCCACTGGCCAACTTCAGCCAAATCTGGAAGAGCTTCAAAAACAAATTAAGTTCCTGCAAGACTGCGGCAGAGTGGTGGTGAGGTAGAGGAAGGAGAGCCCCAGCGTTGTCCCTCTGGAAGGGGAAGGGCAGGACAGCAGTGCAGGGGAGCTACAGCATTTGGTACCACTTGCTGGGGAGCAGCAACCTCCAGACAGGTATTCTGACAAGCAAAATCCAGCACCATCTTTTACTCTTGGAAGTCAAATTCAGATCTGATCTGAAAAGATGCACAACAACCAGTCAGCCAGTGGAAAGATCTACTTAGCTAAAATCCCCTACAGAAAGATCCAGCCCAGGCACAGCAGCCACTGGCACCTCCAGTGTGGTCTGTTTCTCCTCCTCGGCAGCAGTGGAGGAAGAGCAGATAGTGACCTCCCTGTCTTAGCATCGCTCTTTGGTATGGCCACCCAACTGAATCACAGCAGGATAAATAACCAGATAATATAACAACTGCTTTCCCCTTTTGTTTGCCTTACAAGAAACAAAATTCACGCCCTGCTGATGTGTCCCCTCAAGAAATAACTCTCACTACACTACAAAGATTGTAGTTTCTTCCAAAACTGACTTCAAATGCTACAACATACACCAGTGATACCGTTTGGATAATGGCAATCATGGTAGACTTCTGTGGAGTTCTCTAACAAAAAATAAATAAAATCATCATGTCAGCAAGGTCTAAATTCCAGTATAAATTTGAACCATAAATGCAGAAGGTGAAGCTTTCTGTACTTCTGTTTTTAATGAACAGTCACTCATCTTTCCTTTTGTGAAAGACTATGAGGTGACCGAATTGGAAAAATTCAGCGTAAGTTTTCAGAGAACGGGGTACAAGATTTTTGCATGTTCAAGGCAACCCTGTTTTACAGTATCACCAGTGAATGAGCAGATTCCAAGGAATGTTTGAAAGAAGGGTCCTTAATTCCATCTCCAGTTTAATGTGACCAGCTCTTGGATGCTTACGGGTATGTTTAAATTAAGCAGAGTTCTCCAGACCTGCAGAAAAGGGAATGCTTCTGCGTCAGCTGGATTCCCATATGATCAAACTCTCCAGGGAAGGAGGGAAAACTTTTTATTATTTCATGCAAGTGTTTCTTTCTGTGGAAACTAAACATATATGCTTTAGCAGACTGAAATTGCTGTGAACACTTCCAGTTCAGGGACAGGATCAGAGCGGACTCCTGAAATTTATTACAAATACCAAAGGCCAAAGGGGGATGAGCTGCACCTCAGAGGTGGAAGGAAAGAATCTCCCAAGAACAAGCCACAATCAACATGTCATCTAGGCAAATTAATATCCCTACTCCCAGACAGAGAATTTTTTTGAAAGGGAGGGAGAAGGGGTGCTATTTTGATTTATAGGGATACGTCAGAATTCAGGGCTTAATTGTACTTTAGCCACGCAAGCTTGTTTAAGATATCGCTTCTTTCAAATATTTCAGACCTTCCTTCCTTGAAAGCTCACATCTTCAAAATGACACCTAGTAATGCCTCATAAACTACTCAAGAACAAACTGAGATAGAAGTCCAGACTGCAAACACTGAGATTAAGATCATTAACACAAAGAAAAACATAAAGCATGTTCCGCTCCCAAACAAACCATTTATCCTTTTTACTTCCTGATCACCTATCAAAGATAATGGGGGGGAAAAACAACCTTGTTTATACCTCCACGCTGGATGCCGCCTTCTGGGTGAAGGCCTGGCACCTTCCCGCAGGTGCCACTTTCCTGGACCCGTGTCAGACACTCAGAGTCAACAAGGAAACCCTTGGGGAGAGGCAGCACAGAGCAGAGACGGGGCTGGCACTGGCATTCCAGCTCTGCACCCGCCTCGTACCCCAGCACCTCTCCTTCTCCCTGCACTTTGCGCGCCCCAGGCATGACGGGCAGGGGTGTTTTTCCGAGCAGGTCGTATTGTTAGCATTGGAGGCAGAGATTTTTTTCCTGCCATGTGTTTGCACAGCACCTAGCAGAGGGGTTCTGTATTTTAGTAGGGCTACTGGAATAAAAACTTGAAAATAGCAAGTAGCAATAGAGCTGCAAACACCCATCCGGCGCATTTACCCTCTGAGTCCGGCAATGTGGAAAGTTCACTGTGTTACCAGGGAGTTCTTTGAATGTCACAGCTCCTTGCTCTGATAAATTAGTGTCTAATCCTAAAGGTGGCTCATTGGTTTTCAGTATTAGGCCCTTAATCTCCTTCCCTAGCTCAGGAATCTTCTCACCCTGCACCCGAAGAGATCATTAGTCATTCCTTTGCCCACAGTTACCAAACAACATCCAATTTTTTAGTAAAGATGTCAAAGTGTCTGTCTAAACATCTCCTGGTTTTGGCCTGAAACTGATACGGGTTGAAAGTCTCCAGCTCTTCCCTAAATCCTGACAGTTAGCTAACAACAAATAAAAAACAGCCCAGTGATTTACTGTGTCGATCCCACATTGTTGTGCTCTGTGTTTCTTTAAGAAAGGTGTGAGTATATGTGTAAGAGTCTTGAAATACAGTGGTTGCCATGGCAATTATCTGTGTTTAGAGAGTGGAGGGGAGTAAAGTTCCATGTAAGTGGCCAGAGTAGAGTGCAAGTTAAACATGCCTCTTTGCAGGTCTAAATTATGTACTTTTCTCCACCCCCCCACCCCCCCCAGTAAAAATATTTGTGAAAATATGCATAGATTGTCTGATGAGCTCCAAACTATTCTTGCAACAACGCCAGCTTTCTTTTTCCCCCCTCAATATTCCCACTCGCCTGTAAATCCTGGGAGAATAAAGCGTAAGCCTGTGGGGCAGGGGAAAGAGGAGTTTGTCTGAACACAGACTTTGCAGAATTGCCCGACAGCACTCCCATCCAGGACTTTGCTTATCTGGTTCATTTCTCCTTAATGGGACTGAGTGCATTACTCTTACAAAACTAACAGATCAAAAATATAGGTGTACCTAAATGGCTGTAAATTTAATTGGAATGGAATGTTATATAAGTATAAATCATGGGGACAAATATCCCTTAGCATTTATATTGTGCTTTACATTTTCTAACTACTCTGCGGATTTGTTGTTTTTGAACAAATGTGCATTGTGCCTGGAGCTGGAAAGTCTATACTCCATAAATCTTTGTCCTTGCGTTCTCTCTTATTTTCCTTTATCAACCTAGATTTTTCCCCCTTTCCTCACCTTATCATAGAATCATAGAATGGTTTGGGTTGGAAGGGACCTTAAGGATCATCTAGTTCCAACCCCCCTGCCATGGGCAGGGACACCTTCCATTAGACCAGGTTGCTCAAAGCCCCATCCAACCTGGCCTTGAACACTTCCAGGGATGGGGCATCCACAACTTCTCTGGGCAACCTGTTCCAGTGTTTCACCACCCTCAGTGTAAAAAATTTCTTCCTTAGATCTAATCTAAATCTACCCTGTTTCAGGTTAAAGTCATTACTCCTTGTCCTATCACTACCTGCGCTTGTAAAAAGTCCCTCTCCAGCCTTCTTGTAGGCCCCCTTTAGGTACTGGAAGGCTGCTATAAGGTCTCCCTGCTTCGTGGCCCTCCTCTGGACTCACTCCAACAGGTCCATGTCCTTCTTATGTTGGGGGCCCCAGAGCTGGACGCAGTACTCCAGGTGGGGTCTCACGAGAGCAGAGTAGAGGGGCAGAATCACCTCCCTTGACCTGCTGGCCATGTTTCTTTTGATGCAGCTCAGGATATGGTTGGCTTTCTGGGCTGCAAGTGCACATTACCGGGTCATGTTGAGCTTCTCATCAACCAACACCCCCAAGTCCTTCTCCTCAGGGCTGCTCTCAATCCATTCTCTGTCCAGCCTGTGTTTGTGCTTGGGATTGCCCCAACCCAGGTGCAGGACCTTGCACTTGGTCTTGTTGAACTTCATGAAGTTCTCACAGGCCCAGGTAAGGATACCCTTACCTTCACAATAAGGGTATGATTCCCAGCCTCCACATGTATTTATGTGTATTTATTTGCCAGGTGTTCAATTCTCAATGCTGGCTTTAAGGCCCTGTGCGGGGCTCTTTTGCTTTCACATAGGAATATTCTAATGCTTAAGGACAGGGATCACAAACAGAAATTGTGCAGCATGATGGCTGCCTGCTCTGATTTCACAGGGATAGTGTTCACCTCGGACTCCACAAATTGAATGGTGACTTTCAAAATATCCACAGGCAAGACTCCATTCTGCCACCTCCTGCATGCCACTTCTCCCAAAAATGGTCTGTGATGGACACTGGCAGGGTAATGAAACTAGAGCACACACTTTGCTTTAGGCCTGTGTAAGGAGCAATGGTTAACACTAGGAATAAGTCATTCTTTAATGCTTATTTAGAATTCACATACAACACTTACATGCTCCACTTGAGTATCTAGCAAATTCAGCAAAGGAATTGATACCATGACAGCTTGACATAGCTGCTCTTGAAAATGTATTGCTAGGGGCTTCTTTAAATATTAATGGGTAAACTGCAAGATGGAAATACATGATTAGGTCATTTTGAAAAAGTGGATCCTGAGGCTCTGCTGGTTCCCAAGCAGCTGTTAGTAAGGGAGCCAGGGGTTCCAGCAGCTCTAAACTAAGGAAAGGGAGATGTATTTACTCCTAGATCCAGCAGTGACACGTTGGATGACACTGAAGTCATTTCATCCCTCGGTTTCCCTCCTTTACCAGTGTTTTAAAAGTTATAATAATCTTCCTCTGCAAAAGAATGGTGAGTATTTTTTTCAGTGAGCTCAGGAGTAAGCTTTACCAAAGAATCAGAAATTATTTGGTCCTTGCCTCACTGTGTTTACTCTTCAGTTTTACACATGAGGCAATTGGTGACATTGATAAACAATTCACCTGATGAGGCAAGGAAAGCCATATATTACAAAAATATGATCACAGTTAATTAAGGTGTGTGACCAGCATGATGGCTCCATGGCAAGGTGGTTTGTTTGGTAAATATACTCCCTTCTGGTAGGCAATGTGGGAAGGGTGGCATTTTAGGAGGGATCTAGGCAAGAAGAGGGTGGTGAACAGGTGGAGAATAGATATGGGAAAGATCTTCCATGATTACAGGTGTACTACCATCAGCGGAGTAAATATGCCATATGGGTAAATTGTGTCCTTTGCCACTACAATAGGGACTGTATTTCCAGACCCTGAAGAATGGTAGATCACAAGCATCTCACCATCTACTCACTTGCAAAGAAAGCACTGCACCAGTATGAACTTCCCTCTGAGCTAAACTGATCCAGTAATACAACTACCCAATTGAAAGCCTCTCCCAAAACCCCCATCTCAGAAAAATCACATTTTACAACTAGGCAATGCACTCTCTTCCCTACAATCTGATTTACTGCTTAGCTATTGCTCTTCAGATTATTTTCTTGCTATATCTAGCTGATTCAATGAGCATGGGAGCATGACGTAGACTCACTGGACAGCCCGATGAGGCTGGGTGTCATTGCTTAGAGTATCTTAGAGCATGTTAGATGCTTCTCAGGGTCAATAAAGACCCTGCCCCATAGATCCTGCTGCCTAATTGTTCTATAATTATGGTAACCTTTATGACAGCTTAGCAATAAATAGCATTTTCCATGAGGCTAGTTCTGTTTCAAAAAGTAATCGCTTGCATATGCATGGTATGACTGCTTCTCCATAAGCTGAAGTCACATTGTCTCCTCCACTTTGTTCCCGTAGCAGCGCGCAGCAAGCAGCAGTACGCTAGTCTGTGGTTTAACCCACTTTCTGAGGACACGGGCTAAATCTGTATTGTTCTGCTCATGTATATGCACGGGGTCTGAAAATATTCAAAGAAAAAAGTGCAGGAGCATAAGATGGGTAGAAAAAGGCAGTGTGGCAGAGAATAAAATGGGAAAACTGTCCTGGTAACCAGCCAGCCCCCCATTGCCTGGGGGTACCTCAGACTTACCGGTTCCATTTAAAGAGGCAGGTTAGAAATGCAGAAGGTGTCTTGGAGAGGGAAAAAGTCCATCTTATCTCAAAAGTATTCTGCACATTAGTGCAATTCAGTGAAAATGTGTATAGCTAACTGTCCTCTTAAACTCAGGAAAGAAGGTTTACGAAACCCCAAATGACCGTGTTAGCACAGGGCCATGTATGGTCTGGCCCCCTCCACCATGTGCCTCCCAGGAATCCCATCCTGCCACACTTCCCAGGGTGGTGGGTCAATTTTAATTTTAGTTTACCCTCACACCTTCGCAGCACACCCAAACCAGGAATTAACTCTCCTGTGGGTGCCGTGTTGGCAGGACAACCCTGCTAGATGGACCCAGCGGTTTCCTTGCTCCTCGGAGAGCCTTAGGAGCATTGGTTATAGGCAGTTCAGCCCTCCCTACCCCTCCAGACATGAAGCTATGCACAGCTTGAGTTATGTGCTGCTCTTCCCTAGACTTCAACATTGTTTTAGCTTTATGGAAAGTATTAGCTATTACAAAATAGCCCATAGATGAGACCATGACATAAAGAATCTCATATTATTTCATTAACTATCAGTTCTGTAAAGTCCTGAGCATTTTGGCCCAATCTTGCAAAATACCTATGGTGTGTTCTGCAAAATACTTGCAGCCTTGCAGGATAACTTCTATTTTTTTTCAAGACTCTGCATGCTTGCAAAGTGCTTTGCTGGATTGGGCCCCAGACACTCAGATACTCTTTAGCTCATTCACGTGCTATAATGAGGTAATTTGTACTAGATTTGCAATTTAGTTGTAGAGTTTGGTCCATTTCAGTAAACTTTCTTCATGAAATAGGTAAACTAAAGCTAGGAGCATTATAATACCATGACCATGAAACACCGAGTACCTGTATTTCAGTCTACTTTAGAAAAGAAATAACGTCTGTCACTTGTAAATTTTAAAACAAATTAAGTACAGTGAGGAAGGTATTAAAGAGAAACACCTTAAAAACATGTGGGGAAACTCAGTTTTTTTCATTCTGTGAAGAGTGTGACAGCATATGGTACATAGTGGGTGGTTGTTCTAAACATAACATGTATGTGTTCAACCTAAAATGTTTTATTGGTTCCTACTTATGAGAGCAGCAGCTAAAAATGACTGATGACTGTTCTTTCTATATCAGCAGCGTGTAAAGGCCCAAGGAAAAAAAAAATCAGTCTTTATATTCGTAAACATTTTTCAACAGCCATAAAGCTCTGTTTAACTCTCCAAGGTACCCCAAGGTTAATGTTTCCTCTTTGTGAAACTATAACACTATAGTATTATTAATTATTACTATTATTTCTAGATCATCCTAAAATATGTCCAAAAAAAGGGGGAATAGTATTCCCTTCCCCCAGAGTTACTGTAGCTTTCATGGGGACAATATCCTTTGAGACTATAGGTATCTAGCACTACACACCCAGGTTAGCTTAATACAAGGGAAAATGCAAGTCACGACTACGAGACTCCTAGATCTATACAAAAAAACAATTATATCTCCATCATCACTGTGACCAAGTACCTTATAAATGTAAAAGTTGCACAGAGAGCGAAATCTCACCATTGTCCCCTCCTTTCTTCCCTCTGAGAGTTATTATCACGGAAGGAACTGAGGCTGAAACTGGGAAATCTTACACTGTGCTCCAAATAAGGCCAGTTTGTTACTAACCTGTCCTCCTGTGGCAGCGATTCCTGCGTCTGAGGCCAGCTGCCAAGCATGCTCCCTCTTCCTCCCACACGAGTTTCATCCTTGTGGTCAGCTGTTTCTTGGAAGCTGAGGAGCATAATTGATATTGCAACTATCAAGCTGCGCACAGAATGAGCTTACACAACTTTGTGAACATGCTTTTCTTGCCCTCTCCACCCACCTTTCTCTAAAGCTATGTGTTTGTTGGTAAAAACAGGATTCAGCTGTCAGTTTTATGGGTGGAGCTCAGGTGCTTCTGCAGACGCGTGTCCTAATCCCACTCCAGGGATCAGACTGCACCCAGGTGACTCTCCCCTTTGAGTGAGCTCAACCCAACGGCATGAGGGGCCCGATCCTTGCGCCCTGCGCCATCAGCAACACCGGTGTTACTGGCTGGGAGGGACCTCTCAGTCTAAAGGGAGTCTCAGCAGGTAGCCTGCTTGCTGGGAAAGCAGAGAAGATGTTGCACATGCACCTTCTGAACCTGTCTTGTCTCTGAATTTCACCTCCCATGTAGCTGTCCCAGTGTCTATGGAGTCCCTTTGGTTACTTGGGGTTCAGAAAGCCAAGTCTGCCCTGGCAGGTGTGGGATAATTTCCTAAAGCGCTGACTGTGAGAGAGATGAAACACATTTTGTGAGTTTGTTCCAAAGCGGCACAGCAAATTTAGGAGGGACATGGGCTTTGGAACAAATTCAAAACTGTTTGGGTTTTGTGGGGTGTTTTTTCACCAATATGACACAACTGCAAGCTTTTCCAAGGAAAGGACTGCAGAGCCGTTCAGCAGATGATGCCTCACCCTCAGAAGGACGAGCCCCTGAGAGCTGTGCAAAAGGATTCTGAGGAAAAAATTCTGCTTTGCGTTTGCGCGCTTACCCCTGAGAAAGGAGAAAACTCACCCAACCTGCTGCAGTAATGACTTTTATCAGAATTAGAGCATGAGAAAATCATTCTTGTCTATCCTACTGTGATTTGTCCAAGTCTGGAAAAGGAGACACTGCTGAGATATTATGTACTTTAATCATTACTGTCATAAGAACCTCAAATCTTCTTAGCCATAAAAAAACCATATCCAGCCCCACATGTGGAATTTTTATTAAAACAATTTTTTTATATTAAATGTTGATCTGACAAAACATTCAGATAGCCTGAGTATTATGAAACCTGTGCATCCTAATTTCATTATTTATGATGTATATAACCTCAAACGCTTGTGCGTGCTGCTTAAAATGCCTGAGATATTCTTGCCCCAAAAGATGCTAATCTATGTAATACACAAATCTCTGAGTGAAGATATGCAGATGATTGTGGGGAAAAGCGAAAGAAAAACAGTCACAACAAAGACAAGTGTGGGAATTTGGTTGCAATAATGTTATGTGATCCCTAGTAATACACACATCATCTTATGTACTTTCCCCAAATGAATTAGATAAGGTTAGATTTATATAGCACCTTTCAATTATTTTACTGATGCCAAATATGTTTACACAGGGGATGTCTACAGAGCTACTTGGGAAACTTTACATAGCATTGCAGTACACCAGGGAGATAAATCCTGAGTATACAGGGCCAGCATTATCCCTGTCTGTTGCAGCACTGGGAAATGAAGTCACTTATGATGTAGAAGGAAGCATCTGGTCTCAGAACGTCTCAAAAGACTGAGGAGACAAGAAAGGTTGTCAAAGAGTATTCATCTTCTTAGAAACTAATCCCCCAGCTATATAATATTCAGTGATAATAAAAAGAATCTTTTGCTTATAAAATTCACTGTATTTAGGCCCTTGGTAGTGCGATTATGAAAACAGACAGAATCCAGACTCACTTTATTATAACTTGGAGTGGTTAATGACAAAATTTCCAGTAGTGTTTCAGAGATGTTTTTTGAGAGTATCTGTATTTCTGGCAAAGAGTTTGCTCCAGTGCTTTTCTTTAGTGGGATTAAATGAGTTCTTCTATATTAAAAGTTTTATATTTTGATGGATATTAAAATTAAAGTCATACTTTATTAAATCACTGTAATATAGTAAACGTAATGAAACATGTTTTAAATTAAATGGTTTGGAAGGAAAATCTGTGTAACCATTGTCAAACAACGTTCTCTTCAAAAGTAAAATTGCAGTTTTAATATACAATTCTTTCTGAGTCTGTATGAATTGTCCAGTTTCTCTGTATTAAAAGACTGAAGAAAGCATAGAAAGTGTTCATGTGGAAAGTATTCTTTGTTCATTTTTAAAGCATTTTTGTCTAACTAGTTCAAATACTAATTTAAACTACATAAAACTGAGAGAAAATCACTGAACATCTGCAAACAGGGAAGAACTTGGTAGGGGACATTTATCAGATGTCCTTAATAAAATACAGTTATATTTTTCAATGGAAAAGGTTACGAAGCAGCTTAAATTGCCCAACTGAGTGAATGCAGTCAGCTTCTCTTGAACCAGTCACAGTGGATGAGGCCTGATGTAGATGTTTGTTTTCTTTTAATAGGTTTCTTCAGGATCTAACCATGATTTATTTCAAGTGGGAGTACTGACAGCAGTTAAAATGAGAGAAAAATAATGTCACAGTTTTATTGAATGGACTCCACCAATAACATCGGGAGAAACAAATTAATACAACAGGCATTTAAAAGCTAGTGAAAACAAATCATACACCAAATCACAAATTTAATTATTATTTAATGATACACTGCACAAAGAAAATTATTTCTTCTACTTGGTTTCCACTGAGGCACCTGGTGTAGTGCCACATTGGAGATGATACGCGGATGGGCATGAGCACAAAACCCTTGAGATGGGTGGAGAAGAGGCTCATGGAGGTGTCGGTGGGTCATTCAGGTCAAGGAAGCTGCAGACCCAAGGGAGATGAGGAGTGGAGCTTTGCAAGAGCTGCTTTTGGGATGCATCTCTGTGCAGCAGTGCCAAGGATGGCTTCAGCACAGAAAGGAAGAGCACATTAATGAAATTCACTGCTGACATGATGCTGGGAGGCATCTCGCGTGCATAGGAGACTTCCTCCTTAAAGAGGTGGGAGACCGCTCAGAAGGTCTTGTCTCCAGCTGTGAGAAACATGAGCACCAGCATTTATAGTGGGCACTGTGGCTGGGTCAGTGGCTCAGCACTTCCAGAATATAGCTAACTGCTGCCCCAGGGATGAGCTACCTCCTGCTTGTGCTTCTTTCTTCAGGATCCTCTGTGATAGACTCTGTCTATCACAACACCAATTCTTCCTCTCATCTTTGCAGCCTGTTCAGTCAAAGAGCTCTCAGACATAACTGACGGGCACTTAGATGAGTGTTTGTGTCAGTACTTCCCAAGCCCTCTCCTTTATCAGGTACTCAGAGTTAAGCACATGCTTAAATATTTTACTGGATCCAGGCCCATTCTCACATACATAAACCAGACAGGGACAACTAGAAGTGGTCAAGAAATGACAGGACAGTGCTCACCAGGAAAGCATATGAATTGCCATTAAACAGGGAATAAATTGCAAGAATTTAAAGAACACTGATGCCATAATCCAGCTGCTGAGTGACCAGGTTCCCAGTGTGCACACACTTCCAAGAAAAATTAAAATATGGACATGAGGCAAGCAGTTGCCTAGTGGACTGCTGAGTGCACGGGATTTATGTCTGAGTAGTTAGTATTATATTACACTCACAAAGTAGTATCCAAATATCAGCAGCTGTGTCTTGTATCCATTATTTCCCTTCTCCCCCAAATATAAACCTTCCTCACCTTTTTAATTAGAAAAGCTGTTTATTGACTATGACATGGAAATATTTTACATGTTGTTGTCCAAAAATGCCGTTATTAAATAAGCAGGAAAATATGTTCAGTGGTAAATAGAGATGACCTTTAAAACGTCGAGCCCACACACCCCATGATTTGTGTGTAGGTATGTGTTACTTTAAGTCACTGTATATTACAAGTAACGTGACATAGAAGGCTGCTATGGAACGTTTCTTTGGTTAAGGAACTGTAGGGTAAATAAATAATTAAAAGCTAAAATGCATAGCCAACTTACCTAGTAAACTACTAAATTCAAACCTGTTCATGGGAGGCCTGACTTTATATTCATGGCAACATGGATAAAAATCAATTTGTTTTTTATCTTGAAAAATATTTTATAGCAGTTAACTGAGGTCAGGACATCTCTTACTTTCTTGGCTGACTCATTCATCACTTGTACAGCAGCCTTCTCATGCGTAACAGAGAAGCACTAGTGTCACGCAAGGAGAGAAGTGGCACCGAGAAACCCAGGAAGAGAGGCTGAATTCACTTGTGTAAAATAATGTCATTTTTCAGAAAACATCTACGGAAGAAAAATTAATTAGGCAAGAGTGTGCCCTATGCTTCCCCCGTGCAATTCCAGTGAAATGGAGTGGCTGTGTGGGGTTATTCCAGGAAATCAGTAAAGATTTTTGCATTTTATTACTGTTGCTGTTGCCGTTTGTTTCAGTTTCGGTTTGTATTTAGAGAGGAGGGAGAAGAGGCAGAGAAGAAAGAGCAGGAAAACCTGTCTTTAGGGCAAAACACTTACTTTGAGTGGTAAATTATTTCAAAAGTATCATGAACTTTTACCAAGAAGCCTCAGTAAACTGCTTTAACGTAGATGCAAATATAACTGGGTAAGAGACCCTGAGCCTCATGTCTCACATGCTGGTGGTAATCCTGGGTCTGTAAGAGTTTTCCAGGAGTCACCACAAGGCTATCCAACCACAAAGTCTGTGCTGCTAGGCATCTCTGCCAACATGTATTTCTATCATTATCAAGAATACAGTCATGTAACTCTATGGGCATTTTATTTTGTTAGCTGCAATGGACTGTACCTGTTGTATTTGGTATACTTCTTTTAAAAAGCTGTGACTGGGTGGGAGAAGCAAGGTGGCTCGTTGCCTTGGACGTTGTGTGGGACTCAGGCAAGGGAGGGGACCCTGTGCCTTCCCGGGAGCATGAGCACATGGGGAAAGCATGGGAAAGCATAGGATGAGGCAGCCAGGAGACCAGGAGAGCCACGGATTGGCACTCACCATGTGCTGGAGGTTTGTAAAGCCATGTTTGGGAGACTGCTGCAAGCAGTGTGGAGCAGGCATCCACCAGAGATGGAGGATGGGAGGGTGGGTGGGTGGGTGGGGGATGGATGGATGGATGGATGGATGGATGGATGGATGGGGCTCACTGTTGTGACACGGACAGGCTGTGTGGTGTCACAGCACCTCCAAAAGTCACCAAGCTGGTGTTATGCGGCCAAGCCTGGAGGAGAAGGCCCATCTGCAGAAACTCCGCATGCAGAGGAAGACCATTTCATAAATCTTTTATTTTTACTTTGTCTCACCCAACAGATTTTAAACTTTGTTTTTAAAAATTTACCTGTTACCGTTCCTGTTCAAACCACCCTGGATTTTGAATTTAAGAGCTCTTTCCATAGTTCTGGTGTGCTTCTATCTTAGTGAAGGCTTCCAGGAAGCCTGACCCAAAAGCTCTGCCTGAGGCAGGGTCCCACCACCCTCGCTCTCCATTGCAGACCCCTGGGCTGGCCAGGGTGCCCGAACTGTGCACCACTGCTCAGAAAGCACCGTAGGGATGAAGCTGTGGGAGAGCAGGTCAGACTGAGCTCCAGCACGCCTGGGATCTAACCAGACCCTTGTGTAAGGAAAGGAGTGCCAGGGTGTGCAGGTCCTCGTGGACAGACTTCGAGCTCAGCACAACCCTGACGCAACAGCTGAATGTTTTACAGGATACTTGTACCATGGGAACCGCACATGGAGGGCAAGGGTTGATAGAAAGAGGCAGCAAGATGTAAATAAATAAATGTTCTTCTTTTGTAAACGTGAGAGGTCTGTGGAGAGAGGAGCGGCAAGACTCTCTCACAAGAGATAGACCAGAGGGCAGTGCAGGTATGTAAAGGCAGCCCCTCTCAGGTACTTACCCAGATATTTGGTGGAGAATTTTTCAACTGAGTAATTCTTTACTGGAAAATAGTGATTCAGCAAAATCACCAGTTTCCCCAGAAACTTACCTGTTCTGATTAAAGTTTACTCAGAAAGGGGCTCTGAAGCACTAGATGCAATATGGGGACAAAGAAAGGGAAAGAGTCCTTGCAACATGTTGGTATTCAAAGCATCCAGTTAGGAGGGAAGAAAGGTTTAGCTCAGTCTAGAGCAGAAGTTTGAGCATGAGTTTTCCTCCTCATGACTGAGTCCAGTGACAACCATGAGATCCAGGAGAGCTCTTTTTCTGTGCTTTTCCCAAGGAAAGCAGCAATATATCTTGAGGATATGTCAAACTGGAACTTCTTTTAAATCTCAGAGCTTCACAGGATAAGAAGGTTATTTCCCAGCAAAGATATCTGATCTCTGGTAGTTTTCTTTTCACACTGCAGTGTGAGCGTCTCTTTGAGCAGGCACCTGAAAGCCACAAACAGACCATTCCCATGCAAGAGCGTGCTAGCTGGGGGGAGGCCACGCAGACCCTCCTGAGGTGGGTATCCCCAGGTCCCCACTACTCTCCAGATGCGCACATAGTGACAGCTCTACTTGGGCAGTTTTGAATGGCTGCAGGTCACGAGGGGCCAAGGAGGAAGAGTTTTAAGCTCTGGCTGCATCTCAGCACAGGGGACAGGGGAGCTGTTTGCACTAACCCTGAGACAATGCAAAATTGCTCCAAATTTCCCAAACTAAGAAGGGAGTTTGGAGGGGTTGTTTCTTGGTTCCACAAATGATCTGCATTTTGAACTGCCCAGCTCTCTTGGTGGGCATCGGGAACTACACTCAGATGTGGACGAGATGAGCAGAAATGAGCCATTGGCATCTGCTATGCCTCTCTCCTCCTGCCAAATGGCTGTTTCAGTGGGAAGCACCAGCTCAAGAAGGGGCAGAGAGGTAGGAGCAAAGTCCAGGAGCAAGGGCCATACCCTCCAGTGCACAGCTCATGGGAAATCCAGCAACAATCCAGGAGTAAAGAATGAACCTTGGACTCCTTCAACAGCACAAGCTGTGAACAATGACACAAGGATGACAGCCCATCCTCCTGTGTCTGTGTGGCTGTTATTCCTTCACTTACCTGAAAGGAGTTTTAAGCAGCCCTGTGGTGAGACCATCGTGGTTTTAAGTTGATAAACAGAAAAGGTAGAGATCCCGCAAAAGAGCTAGAGATTTAAAACATTGAAAACCATCTGGACTTAAATTCTTCACCTGCTCCCCTCCCAGGCATTTTGTTCTTCATCATGTTTCTTGTCCCAGTCACCCCAGAGATCCTGGACAACCCAACCATGTCCTCCTACCACCTCTGTTGCCTTTGCTCAGGACTTTGCTCCTTCTGCCTCACACCCCACCACCCCCACCCACTTCCAAAGAACCCAGTCTTGGTCATCCTTTCCAAGCTCCACTTCCCAGCAGAACAGCCCTCCCCAGCCACTGAATGTCATTGCTTTTCTTCTAGAAAAACAACCTCCTCTGCAAGTCCTGCCCATCTTAGTTTCTTCTCCGTTGCTGCTTCTACAACTGAATTTTTCGCCTGTTTTGCCTCTGCCTGTGCTAAATTATACACTCTGCTGCGAACAAGGACTCATTTTATTTGCTTTGTAAAACATCCACATACATGGATGGAGCTGTATAAATAATTAATACATGCCTTAATCTAAAGATTATGAGGAAGAAGGTGGTGATTGCTGCAGAAAGATTAATGTGAATGAAATAACTCAACCAGACTATAATTTTCTCTGGCGACCCATGAAAGAATTAACCCAAAGGAGGCCCCCTTAAGTACTTTTGCAGATAGCCCAATGAATTCCAGGTATGGCTTCACTTTGCATTCTTCATTTTCCTCTTTCTTCCAAGATATATCTGCCTATCTTATATGCAAGCATACACATATCTTTGCCTGTTCCTCTGTGGATAGTTTTTCCAAGGCATTTCATGCTGTGGCTCCTGCTAAATAGTGTAATTCTTTTCATGATGCAGGCAGGGTAGCTGAAGAGCAGGAGGGGCAGTTACCTACATACCTTCTTGCAGAGATGTCAAGTTGTACAGTATATAGCTCTTGAAACAAGGACTCAGAGCTGCAAGCCAGGTGCAGAAACACTTGCTGGTCCTAGGCTTCTTATTTTCTAAATGTATCCTCAACCCTTGAGCTCAGTTCCCGCTGGGAGGTAGGACAGGCAGTCCAGCACAGGCAAGGTCTGTCAGCAAGCTGCACAGACCTCTCCAGGATAATTTGGTCAGCCCAGCGTTTTGGCCAAGTTAATGAATCTTGCAGAAGGACAGGACTCATTAACAAGCAGTAGCCTGGTACCAGTCAAGCTACACTGCTTCCCAGATCCCAAACTCAGTACTTCCGTACCTGTCAGCTTATTTTGATTCAGCTCGGATCTGCCTGACCCTTAGGAGATTTGAGACACCTCAAATGGGTGGGAGCTGTGTGTGTATCAAAGCATGGAGGTGTTTTACCCCCCCAGCCAGAAAATCTCCAAGAACTCCCAACATGACTGCTCAGCAACCACCAACAGCAGCAGAAGTCCTAGCCTTACTTTTTTCCTGGGGTCAGACCAGTGTTTTGTAAACCTTCCATTTTCTCTGTCCTTTCCTCCAAGAAGCTGCAAGAGCAGAGGCTGGATGGGCTAAGGGGACTGTAAGGAGGGAGGGGACACAGAAAGGAAGCACCTGTGGCTGGGGCAGCTGAGGCCGAATCCAGCCAGTCCAACGCAGCTGTGAGGGGAAAGGTCTCTATTTGCCCTTCTGTCTTTCTAGCAATGCCTTACAGGGAAAAAGTAATTTTATAATGGCTGGAGCCTTCTGATGCCAAAGAAGAATGAAGGAAAGTTACTTAAAAGCCAAGAGCAGGCTTGCACCAGACATCATGGTAGCAGCAGCCGAGTGGAGGATGGATACTTTCCACCCATGGAAAAGCCTTCACAAGGAGCCAGACAGAAGTGGTTTGAGCCCTCAGGGCTGGCAAAAGAAGCTAAGCATATACAAGCCTGAGGTTTTATGCCTAGGATGGGATCTCAGTCCTGTTAAGGACTGTAGGGTGGGAACCTGGGGAGAGTGTACACAGCTGAATTAGGTGTCTCAGTGAGACACAGCTGTGTGTCGTCTGATGAGGATGATGAAATGCAGAGGACAGGTGAAGCTGGCACAGAGAAGGGCCAAGTCTGAAAGGCTTTCAGGCACCCCAGCAGGCCCTGGCACCCATTTGCCTCTGGGTCCCTACATGAGAACATCACTGCCAGTTCCTGCTTTCTTTCTGTCAGTGCCAGCTTATGCCTGGTGGAATGGTCAAATGTGAAACTAGACACAATCAGGGACCACAGAGAATAATGCAAAGCATTGGGAGCTGCTTCCAGCTTTGCTAAAATTCATTTATCTTTTTTTTTCCGGGTGAGACCTGCAAACTCTGCACCATGTGCAGACACACAGCATCTGCACACCTTCCTGGGCAGAAGTGGGGAGCAGAGTTTGTTCTAGAGAGCAGGGATGGGCACCTGCCCACCTACTGGGGAAATCGTCACCGCAAATTTGTCCCTTTCCTGCCCTTTGTGAGGATGGGTAGGAAGCCCAGAGACCTCACAGCGTGGCTCCTGCAAACCCTCATTTAACTGGGTGTCTGGTAACTCACCCTCTCCCTTCTAGCCCCTTTGAGTCTCTCATTGCTCAAATGTCACAGATAGCTTTTTTCTCTCACAGGATTTTGATCTTCCTCCCAGATCTTTCTAGAGCTTTCCTCTGATGTCACAAAAACACCTCCAGTATTTTGAATACAATAAATCACCTAAGCTTGCTGACTCAACTTTTTGCAGAAGACATTCAACTTCCATTCATTTCAGTGGAAGCTGAGATTATTCAGTGCTTTGCAAGATCAAAACTTAAAAGAAGGCTTAATGGTAGTCCCTGAAGCTCAGCTTTCTCCTTTGGTTTACATCAAGTGATGATTACCATTTGTTCTCTTTTTCTATAAATTTGCAAATCTTCACCAAAGATACTGATTTTCTTGCTGGTGTAATCTACCACGTTCCATTTATCAACCTATTAAAAAAAGATGGGTACAGTAATTTCTTATATGGATTAGGTGTCTCAGATAATTGCCAGATACTGCTTTTCTATTTGCAGATTTCTGTGCTCACCTGCAAGCTCTGCCTTGATCCTTTTCTCTGCTTGGCTCCCGCACATAAAAAGAGAGACTCAGTTGCCCAAACACACATTCCTCAGTAACAGTTTACATTAACGTCTCTCTGCTTATCCTGTAATTGCAATGTATGTACCTGGCTCTTTGCATTCATGTTTGTGGAAGTAGATGTATCTCGTGTGTACCTGTTTTATCTATCATAACACCAAGAAAACAGAGACACTTTGAAGTACACATTTGGAAAGTGCACAACGAAACTGTTCGTAAATATGCTGGTTAATCACTTCATCCATGGGTGAAAAAGGCTGCCTTAGTCTTGAGAAATGTTGGGTGTACAGGGCATTCTGTGTTACTACTTTTCAAGATCCAGAAGACAGATTAAGTGAAGATTATTCTTACGTATAATTTTTGGCCTTTTGGTTTACAATCAATGCCAGCATTTGGGATACAAAAGAGTCACCAGCAGTAACGGTTTCTGATCACACAATTAAGTTCTCATGACTACACAATGACTGAACCATGTTGCAGTTTCAATTAATATGATGGTCTCTGTCTCCAATCCAAATATATTGTCTAAATAGTGGTGCATTAAGTTAACTAAATTGGATAAATAGATAATGGAATTAAATAACTGCTAGGGTAAATAAAATGCCTTTTAAATTAAATGAGAGGATCAATGCTCCCTATGTGCTTGGCTATACTGTGCATTGCAGCATGCCTGTAGAACAGTTCAGGATAGAAAGGTTCAATCCTGCAATGTGCTACATGTTCTGGATGCTCTCCAGAAAAACCCTAAGCGCAGTCTTGATTTCAACCAAATTAATAGGCCCCCCAAAATACAGTTACATATGCACTCTTAAGGATAAAGTCCATGGTTCCCACAACATTGCAAGATCCAGCCCTTGGCAAGGAGAAATTCAATATGCAGCAGTGAGCACCGCAGGCTAACATCACAGGGAGCCGGGGAGCGGGAGGGAGGGAGGGATCTGCTCCCAGAAACAGTCTGTGCGCAGGCTCCTGTTGAAGTCAGTGATTCGGGATCAGATCAAAAGGGATTTAAGCTATAGCTGAAAAACAGATGGGGAGTTGGTGAGGTGGAAAGAGAGAGAGAGCAATTAATCCAGACAGCTGGCACGGCAGCAAGGCGGGCCGGACCACCAGCGGTGGAAGGGAGCGAGGGGAGAGCCAAAGGACGGCCGGCGCAGGAGGCGCTGGACAGCACGGATGGGCTTGCACAAATGTGCAGGGTACAGACACAAGAGGCTTCAGAGCATGATTCTTAGAGTAGAAAATGAAATTGCTAAAGCTCATACTAATTGTGAAAACCTTGTCGCATTGGCAGTGGGAACCTCAGATATCAGTGATCCCCCTAACTAATGTGAGGGCCCCCTGCTTGGGTGAGCCGGGAGGGACCCAGCAGCATCTGCAGCTGCCTGGTGTTTGTGGGGCTCTGGAAAAGTGCCCGGGCAGGAGCAGGAGTTACAAAAGCATGAAGTGTCCAGCATTCAAACGAGTGATCAGCAGAGCATACGTCAAAGCCAGAGCGCTGGACCTGCAGAAAGGCAGCTTGCCTTGTAGAAAACAAAATATCAGTCAAAGCATCCTCCTGTCACCTGTGTGCTGGGGCTTGCACAAGTGCCACCGACTTTGCGGCAGGGACATACAAGCAGAATATATGGTAAATCCGTGCTGACATGGGAATACGAAACATTATGAGCAAAATCATATACAAGAACCCTTTGGCCCACAGGGAGCTGCCTGGTGTGCCAGGAAGCCTGCGGGCTTTCCAGGCCTTCTTGGGATAAGCTTTACCTCCTGACACCCAGAGTAGTTTTTATACAGTAGAGTTTCAGCCATCACTTTCATAAAGCAGACAGTCTTGGGCCCTGCTGGTTATGGAGAAAAGCTTGAAAACTCTAAATGAAGAGCTTCAGAATCCCAGTCAAAAAATGACAATATTTACTTGTATTTGATGACATTATGGGGCTTGAGGTGGTTTGGGAGTGCTGGGGACGGGCGATACAGCAGCAGGCAGGAGGTTGAACCACAACCTCCTACCGCAAGTGTGTGGGCAGCGCGGCTGCACTCCAAGGATGGTGCCTGGTCATCTGTGCACAACACGAGTCTGCAAAGCAGCTCCTGTCTTTGGCTGTCCTGGGCAACAGAGCAAGCTCGGATTAATCACATTTTAGTGGGTGGAATGACGGTTTCCGCTATTCGGTAAATATTAACTTCAGTCAGCGTGGACTTTACTTGTATTTCTTTTTTTTTTTCCTCCCTCTCTTTTTAATCAGGAATGTACGTGCTATACAATTAGGCTGTATTCGATATCAAAGGCCCTGCAGAGTGGAGAATGCTTTCTGAAGACTTATGAATCCCTTTTGAAGGGGACCCTGTGATGTGGTTGCCTGCGGTAGTGAAGACTGGATTCAGTGACCTTAGAGGTCCCCTCTGGCCCTATCTATTCTTTCCTCCCTCCACACAGCTTCGTTCTGGGGTATTTTATTTTTAAATATAAATTCTTAAGAAGTTTTTGTGCAACATTTAAAAGCTGCTGAAAAATCTATGAAACCACAGATTGTGATCTAATTTGTGAAGTGGACTTCAAAATATGCGCATCCCATCATCTGATCCACTAAACCAACCCAGCTAATTCCAGTCCTTCAGTGGTAGCTGCAGAGCACTATGACACTGTAAGAGCATTAAAAGGTATCTTCTTGCCTGATAAAATGACGTGCCAAAGCTAGGGAGAATTGGGAGACAACAGTACCGTGAGGATGCAGTTAAGCATGACTTCACCTCTCTAGTACTTATCGCAGCAATGCTATAATGCATTTTAGCTCAAAAACTTCAGCAAAACCAAACCAAACTACCTCTTCGAGCTTCTGCTTTCATATGGCAGCTTTTAATAAAACTCTCTAGAATTTCAGGGTCCGAACACAGCTAATTCCATTCTAACTAAGGTTTTTACTGGCTGAAACTCACCATATAAATAAAAAAGTTTGGTTACATGTTATTTTAGCATTCTGCAGTAAAAATAATTTTTTGGAAATAAATTAAACAAAACAAACCCCACGAGTCTAAATTATTAATGGTTTATGCCAGTACAACTGCTGAAAGCAGTACAATTAATCCAATTTTCAGCAGTTGTATGGTGTGAAGTAAAGCATGTATTCTAAGCTGTTAAATCCTTTTTAGTAGTATAAAAATTAAACTTCAGCAAATTTTCTTTTGTGCCACCTCGATGTAGAAATGTTTTTTTTAAATTAAAACAGCTAAACTCAACATTGGAGGTTTTTTGATATGTAACTTAATTCTAATAAATTATAATGGCTGGGGGTTTTTTTATATAGCATGTGGAACTTGTTAATTAAAAGCTACTTCCTTGTGTTAGGTCTTGATCACGTTCCAGCATCTCATACTTAATGTGCTATTAAAATCACTCTTTGACAGCCCAGACCTGGGAGGCGCTGAATACCATCAACTCCCAGTGAACTTCCTAGGTTGCTTTGCACTTTGGAGGTTTTCTGTGGGTTAAAAGTCAGGCTGGACTGTTGTGATTGTCCCAGCTGGATGAACATCTACCCCCCAGCTCCGCATACCCCCGGAGGCCTCAAGTCCAGGGCTGTTCCCTCACCAAAATTAAATTTTGAGTAGTTAGGAGTAGGCGTAGAATACACACGTGTTAGCCACACTTACCTGATGGCTCACTGGTTTTGCTCAGGGATCCTAAAGGAAGAACTGCAGACACTGAACTCAGACCTCAGAGCTTTTGAAAATAAAAGTATTATTTTATCAGCTATGGAGAAGTTTTGGGGGAAACAGGCTACAGAGAAGCGCAGTTCTCTTACCTTCCTCCACTGGCAGCTTGACGACATTTATACCGTTTGGCTCCTGCAGTGGCTTATTGACATCATCTTGGTACCCTCTGCCCACATGTAGGTCACCAACGACTGCTCCTCCTCTGCAGAGACAGGCACTCGCCGGTCAGAGTGCCCTGTCCTTGGCAATTCAGATTTAAGTCCTGACTGCACAAACCAATGGAGGAGACTCAGCATAAAGGCTAGCCAGGTTCCCAAGATGCCTCTACTCCATCGGTGCCTTTCCAGCACTCACTGGCTGTGAGTGGCTTCTGCTCTTTTTGTATCCTTTCCTTTGAGCTAGCCCAAGGCTCTGCCAGAGGCAGAGGTGAAGTCAGGCTCAGGTATTAGCATGGCCAGGTCAGTGTATGGCATTCCCAGACCGTGCCAGAGCAGCCCCGGCTCTAGCGCACTGGATGTCTAGCTGAGTCCCTGCATAAAGAACACCACAGAATTTACCCTGATGGTTCCTCAGTCAAGAGCAGTGTCTTACTAGGGAGATCACAGACAGTGTTTTAAGGTTTCTAGTCTTGATTTAAAGCCTTCAAGTGATGCACTCTACTACATCTCCTTCATGAGCCTTCCCAATGATTAATTGCCAATGCCATTAAGATGCTTATCATGAGTATGTGTTGTTCTAGCAGGTTTCATCTTTCCATTTCTCAGTTCTGCAACCTTAATTATGTTTTTAGTGTATTTTTCTACCTGGCTTCCTTGCCATTTGAAAAAGGAAAATCAAGTAGTTCTTTATCTCATGCTGCTTCTTCCACTTCTCATTTACCTTTGCAGATTTTCATTCTTGGTCCTCTCTGTTGACCCTCAGTCATTCCCCCTTCACCACCCCAACCAGTTTTCACCTCCTCTTTTTTCACTGCGAACCCAGTGCTTGGGGCGCTCATGCACAGTGCTCCCACCCTCAGGTCCCATCTTGAACTTACAGCTACAACCAGTGGTGCAGTGAGCACTCAGTGTGCAGACATCTGAAATACAACTTTCCAGCCCTGCCTCATACAGCTACTCCAACCTGCATGGTCTAGTTATTCCTTGGGCTGGAGAAGTGTCATTATGACTCTGCAACCTGGGCTTAGCGCCCTTGGAAGCATCGAAAGCTAGATTCAGTGTCTGCTTCTGTGCTACTTAATATAAAATTATGAAATAGTGAAACAGAAATTCAGGTCTTTATCTCAAATCTCTTCCTGCACAGTGAAATAGCTTCCTCTCTGAGGAAAGAAACGCTGCATGAAATCTTCTTTAATTAACTCAGACTTGGAGGTAATCTCAATTCATACCAAGGACTGAATTAAAGACACTTTGCCCTTGCAATTTGAGAAGAGGGGGTCGATCAGCATCTACAACCTGCCGATGTGCCTTTCTCCCTTATTTCTGCCTTCCCTCACTTCTGAGCAGTTCGGCTTTGCTTAGCCAGGTACTCGCAGAGCTGGAAGACCAGCAGCGCCTGGCACAGCCGGATACATTTCGTGGAAGCCCAGCTCTGCACACGGTGGTCCTCGGCAGCCAGCACTGTCCCCGGGTCGGTGCCCACTGGCCTCTGCGCAGCTCAGGAGGGACTCTGCTGAAATGAACTTTTTTGAGGCAAACCTGCAGATGAGTGCTAAAGGTCAGGATGCTGGCAGGGAAAATATATAGCAAAGCATAAAGGAGCTTTTCTGCGGAAGTGCTCTTGGATAAATATACTTAGTTCTGAGGAAATGCCAGAGTAGGCAGCGAGGGGATTGAAAGCTGTCCCATTAACCAGGGAAGAGGCAGCAGCCGTGTGCCTGCCTCCCGACCTGCCCTGCGCAGGGCCACCTGAGCAGAGGGGCACCCAGCTGCATGGCCCCCATCAGCCCAAGGATAAAAACTATTAGGAGAGCTTGAAAGTGCCAGCGGGATCATCAGGGATGTGCTAACAAGTGAGCTCCCAGCATGGACTCGTTTTCCGCCAACCACTTAGGAAGTGTCATCAGATAGCGATGATATTTGCTTACTACTGTGCTGTGCTGGATTCAAACCCTCCTCCCAGTGCCCAGGGAGGCTTCCTGCCACCCAAAATCTTTTTTTAAAAAAGGAAAGTAGTTACCAAGATGTATTACATGTGGCAGGTTAAGATTAACGTTATCGTTTTTAGAAAAAAAATAGCCATGCATTGCTAAAGGTCAATAAACTGGCAAAGGAAAATGTACAGCTAGTCATAAAGAAGCTTTTCTGTGAAAGTGTTCTTGGATAAATAAACATGAGTTCTTGTAAACACTGTGTACTCTCCAGATGTAAATATTCAGAAGGTGTGCTCAAAAAGTCTGAGATCGTTCCAGCTCAGCATCTTATTAATAGGAGATGGTGAATTTTTGGTCAGCTATTAAGTACAACTTAATGTGAAAAAGTGTTTGTTTGCCTAACAAGACTTACTGCTTACACCAAGCTGCCTCCAAGATTTTGATAAGAGTATTCAGAACAGTAAGAGATACTTTGGATGTTAGCAAACACCTTGTGCAATATAGTGAGATTAGATACGGAGCAGCTCGCAGGATGCAGTCTGGGATAGAGAACGGGGCGGGGGGGCATGGTTTACAGAGTTCAAACAGGGGTAGGACAGGTTTGGTTCTGCGATATTGTTTCATATCATTAGAAAATTATAGGCTAATTTTCTGCTTGTTCATTTTGAATTTGAGCTTTACTCAAGCCTGGGAGTTGTTTGAACCCAGGATTTCTATTTACTGTGTGAAAGATTGAAAGTTTGTTCCCAGGACAGTAACCCTGATGGGCTGGGAGGGCAAGGTGAGGTGTTGTTCCAGTTCAGGAGCACACCTGAGGGGACAGGTTTAAAAACTCCGGGCTGCTCAGAGGGCGTAGAGGAGGTCTGAGGCATCACCGGAGCACACCAGCCCCTGCCATCGAAGAAGCCGCCTCTCGAGGGCTGGCACCCTCACCACGGCCCCATGGGGAGTTTCAGAAGGGGACACTGCCCGTGGGCAGCCAGGCAGTTCAGCCTTATTAAACCCAGTGGTTGTTTTCCTAACTTGTCCTCACAGTCTTAATTACTGTTGCTCTAAGCACACCACCACCCTCCTTCCACGAAAGCTGGACAGAAAGCACCTGCTGGGGTCAGGCGGTCCACCAGGAGGTTTGGGATTACTCCTGCTGTACGCTTTCTGGCTTTTTTTCCCTCAGAATAACTCCAAAACCTCTAAGCAGCAAGGCTTCTGCCCCCTCCTCCGCAAGCCTGGTGCTAGGGACTGGGAGAGCCCACTGCCCGTCTCTCCCCATGCAGAAGCTGGGATTGCCCATCCTCTATGCTCTCAGCTCAAAAATGGGAGCTTGTTTTGCATCTCGATGGAGATTGTGCAGAAATAACTGTATGTGGTTGGACTCCAAACCAGCATAAGATACACATCATACATAGTATGTATGCAGTCTGGGGCTTAAACACAGGGTGGGTGTAAACAATGCAGAAATGCATTACAGAGCCTTGTCATGCAAACAACACTGACATCAGTGTATGGCCTTGCGTCATGTCTCCTTCTCCGACAGGAGGAATTCGGCACACACGGCACTGGGCTCACCCTGGGACCTGGAGCCTACTTTTCCCCTCCGAGCAACACACAGTGGTTCCCAGCAAAGGCACTGCCAAAGGGCTGAGTCTCAAAGTGTGTGTGTGGAGGGGGGGTGGGGGGGTGGAGGGAGCCCCTGGGGAGAGTCCAGCTGTGCACAAAGCCCTTTAAGGGGGCTGGATCAGGTGTCATAAAGCAACATATCCTAAGGCAACTGCTGAAATGCCTCTGACCCCTCTGCTCTGGCCCCCATCGTAGTCGTCTAGTGTCTTCTAGGCACAAGTCTTCTAGTGACCAGAAATAAAGAGGTAGTTATCCTGTGCTGTAGAAAGCTCTGACAAAAGACCAACACAGTGTGTAACCCAGCCCCGAGGACAGCCCAGAGCAAGGCTCTGAGGCTGAGGGTCACACTGGTGCTCTCGGTGCCCACTCTCTGGTTTGGCTCCTGCCGGCAATAAGCTGTGTCACCGCCCTGCTGCTCCTGCAGCAGCAGCTCCCAGTTTGCTGCCTCGGGCCCCTTGCTCCTGTCCATGTCCTGCCTGGGCATCCCAACACACCCTCACATTACTCATCCCCGTACCCCTGCCCAGGGCAGAGCCAAACAGCAGCAGTCTCCCTGCAGAGCTCCCTGCAGAGCTCCCAGGTGCTGAGTGCTGCGCTGCTGCGGGTGCTGCACCCCGTAAGCATCAAAAACCGCACGGGTGCTGCTCCTGCTGCTTGTTAGGTGAGGTGTGCTTCACTGCTTCTCTCTTTATTTGCTGAAAAATAGGGAAAGAGGAAACTAGTACCGTTTTAGTCACAGTGTGAAGAGTTTTGCAATGTTGTTTTGGAGCCCGGGAATTTCCCCCAAACACACTCCCACACAGAGGAGTCCGGGAGCGGGTGGGGAAAGCGTGCCTGTGGGAGAGGAGGCTGAGCTGGCTGCCTTGCACAGCAGCCCAAGATCCCTGTCATGGATGCCAGAGGAGACACAAGAACCCACCCCATGCAACGCATGTCCAGCAGGGAGGCCAGGGGTCCCTGTGCACAGCTCTGAAGTCCTCAGCCACCAGCCCTGTTTGGTGCTGCAGCAAAGCTGGGTGGCTCTGGGATAACCGAAGCTGCTACAAAGGGCACATCCTTGCCAGGAAAGGTCTAAAAACATCTTCCACTCCTACAGCGTAGGCCGGGTCTCCTTTGCAGTGATGGTCGACCTTGGAGGATGGAAGTAGGAGGAAAACTTGATAGATATGAGGTCGGCTTGCTTTTCTTCTTGCCATGTACCAGAGTGACTTTTTATGATTTTAAATCTATTTTTATGCCAACCAGAATGGAGATCATTTCCTTACTGCTTCTCTGCTGTAAAAAAAACTCATCTCCTTTCTTCTTTTTAGTCAGAGACCAAAAATATTCACCAAAATCTAAGAAGAAACTCACTGTACTGTTTGATAGAAACATGTATCTTTACCTTAGGAAGGGTCATGCTACCAGGGGTCCCTCTTCAAGGTAGGATGAATGTGTGATACTGTCCCATTTGTTCCTATCTTTGTTCCCAAGATGAGAGGACTTCAGCCTCAAGGCAGGCTCAGTATAGGAAACAGTTGAAAAATGGAAAACTCTAGCTAGATCTGGAGGTTTAACAGATTTGCACAAGTCCTCTTTTGCTCACAAGCTCACATTTGAATTGAAATGAATTCTTCCTCTCTCTTTTCCAAGATTAAAGCTGAATTTAGAGAAAGCCTAAAGCAAAAGCTTAAAATGGAAGAAGCAGAAGCAGAGAAAGCACAGTCCTCACAAAGAACAGTGAAAGAGAGAAAAACTGATCATTTCTGAAAGCCAGATAGCCCTCATGCACTGGTTATACATTCGGTCCCTTTTTAGATAGCTGCCTCCATCTAGCTCACAGTTGTTCAGTGCCCGCCTGAACATTATCCTCCCCCTCGGTCTGGGGGACTTTCCTTTTATTCCTCCCCAGCACAGTTACATGACCTTTCATCACCAGGACGAGCTGCCTTCCTCCATCTCACTGCAGATAGAAACCACCGGGGATATCATCCATTAGCCCAGTCTCTCCGCCCCTCCTCCTCCTCAGAAAGCTGGCAGAGACTCCTGTCTCCATCCTTTTCTCTAAAGCAGGGCTGTTTTCCAGAAAGGGTCTCCATCTCACTTCAGGCATGCCCTGGAGATACCTGCCTAAAGCAGATTGAACTGCACCTCAGTTTGAAGCCTGACATAGCCTAAAGCAGACAGCGTGAGCCACCTCCCTCCTATTTTTTCCTCTGGATCGTATATTGGTAAACTCCAGACATCCCTTATTACACTACTTTAAATCATAGCATTCAAGATTTTTTAGTTTATTGACTGCTGCCACAAATCCTTTATATACTGTGGCATGAGGCAGTTTTTGGCTCATTCCTTACTTCTTTATGTTTAGAGCAGAGAAACAAAGGAAGAGGAGGGTGGAGTAATCTTTACACTGTCTATTTAAAGGCAGTGATGGCTGCATGCAAACCAAAGCACACAGCAATGGGAATTACATGGCTGAAGAAAACAGTTGGATGGGTGTCCTCTGTGATGATTTTTTTCCTAATGCATAACGAAGGAAAAGAGGCGCAAAATTTGCACATCATGCAAACTACAAAAATTGTTGAGAATATACTAATGAGAATTAGATGCTGGGAGGTGCTCTCAGATGTCATCTGAGAAACTGAAGTGGTGAGTACCAGAAATAGGTTGCCAGCTGTCTCTGGTCATATTCTTTGTACAAGAATGCTAACAGTTCCCCCTCCTATACGCCCAGGGACAAACTCTGCCATCGTGTAAATCCATGCAAGCCTCCAGCTTTTCCAGGACTGCACAGCTGTAAAAGGAATCTCACAGTTTTATTAAAGGCTGAGAAAAAACACTTGGCACTGCTGCCTGCTGTCAGCTACCACCTTTCTGGGAAGTGCTAGCGGTCCAGCCTGGCTTGCAGCATCTCATTCCCCACAGCAGGCTCAGCACATTCAGCACATCAGGATGGCAGTATTTTAACTCACGACAGCATGAGCAGAAATGCCCCACACTGGGCAAAAATGAGATGGGTGCCAGGCATGTTGAGTGTAAGTCAGCCGGATTACTCGTGGTTGTGTTATTCCCTGTGCTTGCTCTCTCCCTGGGTGGTGCAGCCTTCTCTGTGCTGCACTGCAGCTCTCTGCTGTGCTTTGCTGCTGCATGGGGAAACCCATCCAGGTCTGGCAGAGTGCAGACCCCGCTGCTGCCTTCTCCGCAACACCCAGAACAGCGGATGGAGCTGTCTCAAGGTGTGCATCCTCAGGACCTACACCCACATGCATGTGAGAAAGTTATTTCCAAAAGCCCCATCGTTCTCCGTGATGACAGTGCCAAGTTGATTCCCACTGTGACAGGCCACATATTTAATTTTGGAAATAAATATGCTCTGATTGGAGGCTGAACTGATTATCTTATGAACACCATTTCTTGTTACAGACTTACAAATGTCTCCACGATAATTGTATCTCTGGTTTGAAAATTGCCTAACTGGAATATCCACTGCCACTAGCTTGGTCCCAGCCTCCCTCTGTGTACAAAAGATACAGGGATAATTTTCAGTTTGAGTTTATGGTTAACTGTTACTGGAAAAAATCACCCTTCCTCTCCTGTAGTTTTACCAATTATTTCTGCTTCACACCCCACTTATAAAGAATTTGTCATCTATGAATATCCCCTTTCCCTCTGTTGTTCTTTAGTATCCAGACTTTTTGCAACTTGAGTAAGTAGCCAAACTTCAGTGTCCTACATGTTGTTTCCATTGGGAAGAGAATGACGCAAACCAGGATTTCTTTTATTTTCTGCTCTAATCCTGTTTATTTAAAGATTGTACATAAAACCCTGCTGCCCTGAACCCAGCAAGACTCAAACCCCAGGAGATGGTTTCTTTGCTCACTGACCCAGGGATTGTCCCATCCCCCAAGACACCACAAAGCGTGTCTTGTCTGGGTCCCTTGAAGGCTTCCACGCTCATCCACAGTCCTTGCCCCCCTTCCCCACCCACTCCCCTCCAGTTTCCATTCCTTGTCCCATACAGGCAGCTGCCACCACACAAGTTTGCCCAATGTCGGCTTCCTGGGCAGCCCCTTCCCACCAGCCCAACAGGGACAGCAGCTCCTGGTGCTTTAGCAATCTGTAAGGCAAAAGCCACTTCATTCTCATGTTGAGCTTGAATTGTACCTTGTTAGACCACCAGGAGCAATGAGACTTCTCCCAGGTTATCAATTAAAAAAATATTATCTGTATTGTATTGTTTGCCTCCGTTTTCCTGATGGCTCTTGGCTGCGTTTACAGGAGCTCTGATGAAGTTCTCAGTACTTCAGTATTTATGGCAAAGGGGCCAGCGTTGCCATGGCTGGGTACAGCAAGACATGCTGGATGCTGTGTCAGCTCCCCTGGAGTCAATCTGACATTTTGAGAGGCAATGAAGGAAGCTTGTACTGGGCAAGCTGGTCACAACAAGCAGGAACCTTTTCTTCGATAAAAACCTCTACAAATGGGAATTGGAGGAAACATTGCCGAGATGTTCTTCTGAAGGTGGAAATTGCTGCCTCCTAAAATTAAATTACACAAAGCCAGACAAAGGAAGATAGCAAACCGCATGCCAGATGAACTGCCACTCAGCTAATACATTACTTTCTAAATATAAAAACAACCTACTGCTTACACTGACAGTTCAGCACATAAGCAAGAAGGGAATGATGTATAGCACCAGACTGAGCTGAGGCTGCAGAAGCACATACTCGTCTTAGTTTCCTTTCCGTAATTATTTATGAAAGAGTGCTGAGGAGATAGGGGAAAGCGTGTCCAAAGAAGAGGAGCAGCAGCACAGTGGTTGCTCAGCTGAGCCCCTTTTACGCACAGGGGTTGTCCAAACCCACAGCTGACACCGGTGGGAGAGGGACTTCTACCCCATTCCCCCCAAGACGATTTCTTGCCTTGTTCCTTTATGTAGCTGCTTAGAAACACTTAGAAAAAAGTGCCTATAAGCCACTGCAGTAGCTTCTGACATGCTTGGCCATGAAGACAACCCTGGGCTCTCCCCAAAGTTATCCTGAAACCCATTTGTGGAGAAAAGCAGGATATAAAATGCTCAAATGTTCATACCCTTCTTTATCCCATTCAGCTCATTCAGCACTGCAGATAATCTTCTTCAGTCTTAAGCAATGTCAAGTGTAGGACACCCTGAAGATTGACAGGTTTCTCATTTTATTCCAATTCCCTAGTCTCATGCAGCCAGAGAGTAAGACAGCGAGAAGAAGAAAGGAGCAGATAATTTTCTTACTTTTAGTTCTGTAACCTTAATTTCTCATCTGGCCAGCCCCACCAGAATGCCATTCCTACACTGGGCTTCTCTTTCCCTTTCAAATTATAATAAAATCAATTCACTTGTGTATGAAATTATTTTTAGATCTAGTTAAAAAAATAAAAATCCATCTGTAACACTTCTTTGTAGTTGAATTTTATAAAAAAACAGCTTTCTGAGAGACCATGATTCATAATACCAAAGCTCACATATAAAATTCTATTGATTACCTAAAAACTTATGGAATTACATGCACTTTTGTTTGAAATTTAAAGCAAAAATTCAGATCTTGGGAAACCTTGAAGATCTCTGATCAGCTATAAGTATGTTGATGCAAAATGAAAACTTTTTCCTTTAGGGGAGAAAATGGATTCACTTCGGCCAGCAGTTCATGAACTACTAGATTTTACCCTGCTCCATCATCATCATACTTTCTCCTCCAAGCTTCAGCTCTCAATACATTTTCAAGGCTGCACTCTGAAACTCTGAGAACTAGAAGCGTCGTGGTCAGTCATCAGCTCCAGTAGCTGCTGTGGCAGCTAAACTTGGGTTAAACTGAGAACAGGAGCTGAGAGCATTAAGGGAGCTGGGAGTAGTCCTCCTCTGAAGTGTATGCTCTTAGCAAAGGAAGGTAATACATTAAAATAGATTTTACATGGTACTGAATTTTAGCATTATAAAAATTAATAGTTCACAAAACCTAAATTAGCAAGTTTCCTATTTGTCCTTTTTTGTGTCCCTATGCCAGCCAAGCACAAAACCACAGAACCTGAAGGAAGCCGAACATGAAAGCTCTTGCCATGCCTGCACTTCAGTGACCGTTTACACAGACAGGTTCTGCCTGCAACAGGGTCTCAGTGAAGCCACTTAGGTTTGGAAAGAGAGGAAACATAGCAGCTTTCTGAATATTCATGTCTCTAAATTACAGGAAATTGTTGATACTTGACACAATTTAACATGGCAAAAGTGTTGAGAAATTATTTTGATTAATTAGATATCATCTCCTGCATTTTGAGGTTCAACATTGCATAACCTGTCTGGGCTAGAAATATTTTGGTACATTGGGACAGATAACTTTCAGGATCAGTTTTGACAGAGCAGAAATGAAAAATCTGCAGCACTGACTTTCTAGAACCTTTTCTAGTGAACAAACCTGAAAAAAACGAGTTTGGTTTCACGGGTCCTTCCAGCAGCTGGATCCCCAGCCAGCGAGAGTGCTTTGTATTAATTTCAAACACCTGCATCATGATTCGAACATGTTCCTATGCCAAGTGGTTTCCACTAAGTTAACAAACAGAAGTATTCAGCCCCGTGCTGGAAATCTATTCACATTCCAGAGGACTTGAGTAGATGGGCACCGGGTTGTCATTCACATACTCTGTCTGGCAAAACAACGTTCCCAGCTTACTTACACACAGCAAAAGTGTTCTAGGAATTTGCAAGTGTGGTGTTCTTAGAAACAGCGACCTGCGGCCACTTCTCCTGAAAGCATAAGCGTTACTGGCAGTTTGGGGACAGATACTCTAGGGGGAACATTTGCATTGGAAAGGTCAAACAAGTAAGGGGTGAATAGCTTCAGGAAAGTCATAGTGCTACTCCTCCCCCAGGGGGATATCTCACAGTGTCGTTAGCACTGGATGCAGGATGATTCATATCAGGATAAGGCAGGGGGAACTCTCACCCCAGATGTCCATCTTTCTATCCATCTAGCTGGAGGCTGTAGGTGAACAGGGGTAAAACTTGATGATCTCATACAGGAAATACCATACCTATGCTAACAATAAGTAGGAAGATACTGTCAAATGGAAAATATAAGAAGAGGAATCAAACTCGGTATGGAGCTGGAAGGAATGAACTGTTTGTAGCACTAAGCCCTTCGTGTAACTCAGCCTCCAGACGTGCAGGTGTCAGCTCCCTGCATTTCCTTTTTTGCAACTGAAATGGCGTCGAAGTAGAACACATCAGATACACTGCTGCTACATTCAGATGGTTCCCAACTTAACGTAACTGATCAGCCTGTGAGGGGGAAATGCCACCTCCTGTTTCCTCCAGTTTTAAAATAATGTTGCATCAGACAGTAACTCACAGATTTGCTCTTTCTGGTCTGCCATAATAAGAATGGCAAAACAATTCAACATTTTGCAACTCAGTCCTTTAGACCTCCTTGTGGGTTGCAGGAACTCCCAAAATCCCCCTTTGAATTTCTCCATCTTGTTTTGTCCCCTGTGGAAAAAAAAGTATGTAAAATGAGAGTAGCATGCATGGCCTTCCATGAGCCCAGACTCCAGTCTTACTGAAAATGTCTAACTTAAAAATTGTCCAAATGTTACATATCCAAAATATATTTTCCACACAGGACTCTCCTCTCGAACTGTCTAGCTGAGCTGAAGTTTTCTCACTGAAGATTTTCATTACTATTGTTCTTCCACTGCTAGCAAATGAGGACTCCTATGCCTCTGAGATGGAGTCTTTTCATTTTAGAGGGTTTAAAATGTTAAAAAATCCAGTAAGAAATAATCCTAGTTGTTGCACAATGTCCTAAGAAGTTTTTTTTCACATCTGTGGTACATGGTTTCGGATATAGTGTGTCAGGTTCAAAAAAAATATGCACCAGTTTGAAATAACAATGACCTTTGTGTATATTTATAGTGAAATTATTTGGTAGAGTAACTTGCATAGCTTCCCTCTTTTTAGATACAAAAAAGAGAAACTGAGACCCCACTGAAGCCAACAGCAAAACTCTGATTGGCACAAACAGCAACAGGCGCTCACCCGTAATCTATGTCATAAAACCATAATTGGCCGTCTCCATTAGGACTAAAGTAAGAGGAATGTTGTAGGTCAGGATGAAGGTGTATTTGCAGCTTGCATAGTTTCTGCACACATTAATAGTCCTTCATGAGTATTATGTTCACATTTTTCAGAATGTATTTGTGGTATTTTATTTGCTAAAGCCTGGTCGGGTGGTCACTGCTGTCTGAGACAGAAAATTATGACAGTCCCTGGCCTAATCAACAAAACTAAACATAGGCTGAGCTCGCTCGGGTTGCTTGATAAGCCATACCTGGTCGGGAGCAGTGCTGCCCGTTGAGTATCTTTCTCTATCTGTCTTAGTTAGAACATCAGGAATTAGAGAGGAGAAAAATCTCTTTGGGAAGGATGAGAAATGCTGAAAACGTGCAGTATCTACAGCAGCAGAACTGTACAGTTTGCTTAATTCACCTCTTTCTGTCCCAGCAGGAGAGGAAGCTGAGTTTACAGAACAGCAACTACCTAACAGCAGGGAACTTGCTTAGCTGAATCCTGATTCACGCTGCTGGTCTTTCTTGGGGTCAGGAGCTCCGCTTTTTCTTGCTCACTGCAGCAGCAAGTCAAAGAAAATCAAACCTGGCGCATTAGACAAGACCTAGCGTTATGCCTGGCAGCTCTCATAATGTTTGACTTTCAGGGCCGAATCATCAGCCTCGGTAGGTATTTTTGGCAGCAAAAAGAAAGGCAAGCAAAGGGTGCCCTGAGCAGGACCTGAGGTGAAGCCCATCTCCAAGCCTGCAGGACCCTTCCCAGTGCCCCCGAGATGCCCCACCTGCAGCCCCACTGCAGGAGCTGCCGGCTCTGCCTCTGTGCTCCTCCAGCCCCTCAGGCACCGCTGATCCAGGGGGGCTGGGTGTTGAGGACCACTTTGTGTGCTGGCCTCGAGCTTCAGGCTTCCCTACATACCAGTGAGCCTGTTTCACACAGGTAGGCTTTGAGAGCAGCAGCGTTGCCCACCTTGGTGGGCTGCAGCATTGCCCACCTCGGTGCCGCGTGCCCAGGCTCACAGCTACTGCCTCCCCACTAGCTGCAATGTGGAGCGAGCGACTTTCCATAGCACTAAAGCAATAAATGTCACATGAAGGGAAATTATATTTTGATCTATTTCTCTGTGCTTTGCTTTTCAGCTACCTTTTCATGCAATTCAGATAGGTCAGTCCAAAACCTGGCAGTTCAAAAACTCCAGTAAAACCAACACACGTGAAACAAAATGGAAAAATTCCCCTAAAATTCCCCTGGTCCAGTTTCCATGGTAAGTATGGACCCTTTTTCAACTGCTTCTCCTCAAATATGTGTTTTCATGAACACAAATTAAAACCAAGCCTGCTAACTGCAGATTAATTAACATTCCAAATGAATGTTTTTTTGTTTTCACAGAAAGGATTTCACTACTGAAGGTCACTTTGCTCCAAAGGAGCTGGGAAGAACGCATTTTGCTGCACCACGCTCTACAGCAAGTGCAGGGATTTAGTCCTGTCAACCAAGCATTTCTAGCAGATCTCCACCTTTTGATGTGCTTCAATAACTGGATGGGATGCTCTAGTCCAATGCTTTAAAGCAGGAACAAGGAAGAGGATGAGAGTTCAATAATTGCATCTTGTGGTATGAAAGGAATTTGGCTCATTGGAGGCCCCTTATTTTTAATAAAGGGGATACGGCATGTCTGCAGTGCAAAACATTAGGGTGTACGGGGAAATGCTGTGCCCAGCTTTGCACCACACACATGCAGAGGGATATCAAGAAACTGGAGAGGGTCTAAACTGGAGAGTTGCCAAGATAGTTACAATAAATGACCTGCAAAGGCAGAGGAACATCCTACAGCTACCTGAAGGACAGGGACAAGGAGACCTGAGCCAAGATGGGAGCAGAAAATAAACCAAGGAGAAGCCAACGGGCTTCCAAGACTGTGTAAATAAAATAGCTACTTAGTTTGTATATTTCCACCAGTTTAAATGTCAGACTCTTGGCCCAGGCTTTCTTTGGATGTTGAGGAAAGGGGAGAAGGTTCTTTGCATCTCAACAGGAGCTGTTCTGTTTGGATGAGCAATGTCTTTGCCAGCGTCACGGAGACCACACACCTTTTAACCAGGTCAGGAACAGCAGCATGAAGATTCATGGTCAGAGCATGAGCAGCAACATAAGGTTCAATAGATGAAGAATTGCCTACTCTTACAGGAGGTGAACAGAGGGGTAGTGAGTACTACAAGATCATGTAAGCTGTAGCTCCTGATGAGGAAACAATACCAGAAAATGCAAGTTTTCAGCTAAGGTCTAAGGGTAGTTTCTTTATTTGCTTTAGGCAGGAGGATTGATTTAAGAAAGGTGAATTTGTTGTCTGGATCTTCTATAAAACATAACAGGTGACAAGCTCTGTGCTTCTGATATTTCCCAGCATCGTAACAATCATCTCTGATAAGGAACAGGTGAAAGCAGAAGCATTTTGCTTCCAGCTCAATATCCAGTTACCAGTGCAGGTGATAAGACACTTGATGGTCAGTGTTTGGAGAGATTATAAAGGGAGTCTTTCTGCCCTTTTGGGAAGCAGAAGCAAGTCCAAATGCTAGCTTTTTTCCTTAATCTTGCATCTCCTGCCTTGTTCTTAGAAGAACCACACTGCAATGGATTTCTGTTAGTCTTGACCTAATTTAGGCATTAGCCTTATGGACATGATTAAAGCCTGCCCACCCTAATTACCTGCAGACACAAGTTTTCAGTTTGAGAGTGGGAAAGAGAAGAGGCAGAGGCAGTTCATGGAAAGCTGCTGTTTGGCTGGTTTTTACTAGGAAGGGTAAAATACAAAGAAAAGAGGAAAAAACCTTGTTGATCCAGGGACATGCCCGATAGCTTGAAAAAATAACACTGTGGGACATAAATTTTCCCATTTATCTTAATCAAATCTTAACTCTAGGAGAAACCTCCATTTTTAAACTGGATGTTAATTCTGAAATCCAGGGAGCTTTTGCTGAGAGAGACCTCAGGGACACTGATGCCAGCATTGAAATGGCTTTGGTCCTACCCACCAGTGCCACTGCTTGAGTGCATGGAGGCTGGGAGAGCTGGTCCTTGGTTCCTCTGAAGCAGAGGGCCACCGCATCCCTCCTGTACCAGCCCTTACACCCAGCACACCAGGAGGGGTGAGTCAAGGGCAGGGAGAGTGCCCCATGGGACACTGTACACCCTACCTGCCACCTGCTGCTGCCCACAGAGACAAGCAGCAGGTCCCAGGGACAGCAGTGGTGGAAGAAGCCGGAGGTTACCGAGATGTCCTGCTTCAGATATTTGATTTTTGGTTCAGGCCAATCGAGAACTAACCATATCTTATCTTCATGTTATTTTCACCCTATGTGATATTCACAATGTTGTTTTCATCCTATGTATTTATTTCTACAACAGGCTCCAATAATACATCCTAACTGGCTGTTGAAGACCAAGCAGTGAATGAGCATGACCCTAGCAAGAGGAACGCCTCTACAAAAAAACATTGATTCATATCTGTGACAAGCAGAATTACGGAAGAAAGGAAAACTTCAAGGCTATCCTACCTTCTCTCACTATTAAGCTTGATTCCTTAGTCACATCAGTTATACTGATCATACAGGTTTTCATTTCCTCCAAGCCAGGGCTTAGCTGTAAACTCATTTATGTGAAGACAAATTAAGAACAAATTGCCCACACCTTCAGTAGCTGCCTGTGGCCACCTGGGGATTTTGCAAAGAAGGAGCACAGACGTCTCCTGACACCAGGCATGGCCCCTGCTCCGCAGCCACCTTCGTTGTCACCACCACAGCCCAGCACACACCTCGGCACACCAGGCCCTGCAGCACCCGCTCATGTCAACTGCGAGTCTGTTACAGACCTCAGTATATGGAGAAAGGGCCCCCTAACCCCAGCAAGGCAGGACTGCTTGCAAACCAAACCCTCTTCTATGGTCTGAATCTTTTTAGTGCCACTTGAATTATGGAACTAACCCTTGAGATGGATCACTCATTAAAGGCATACAATGTATGATCTTCTAAAGTGGCTAAGAAGCACCAGTTACTTCAACTACAACTCATGATAGCTGGAAAGTGAAGAAGAGTGGGTGTGCTTGGGGGAAAAGGGGCAGCACACAGGCAAAGCAGGGAGAAGAAACAGAAAAAATTGTATTTCTGTGTTCTGTATGTCTCTGTCCCTGTTTCCAGCCTGTGCTAGTTTTTCCCTGGCAAACACAGGACCTTCCTTTTACCTCTTCTTAGATGAACCCTGCTTTCTCCACTTCTCTCTTTGCTGCCTCTCCCTCCTCTCCACAGGGACATGGCTTCCCCTGTTTCAGAGAGACTTTCCTTGCAGCGCAGACAAGCACCTCAGCCTGTCTGAGCAAGCACTTTTCCCCGATGGAAGTTCAACCTCGCAGCTGGGTGACAGGCAAGCTGAGGGGAAGGTTTAATGGGCATCTGTAGCAGGTGGGTAGTAAGCACTTTTACTGTGCATTAGAGGCTCCGCATACCCATGAAACAGCTGAATACGGTCTCCAAGACTACATTTCTGTGAACAAATCACATTTTCTATGAAAAAAGAAACGGACGTTCAGCTGCACATTGCTTCATAAGCTGTGGAGCAGTTACATGACTATTATCACAACTGAAACTATGAATACAAGTAACGGCTTTGAATTCAAAATTTCAGCTCAAGAGTATCTCGTCTGATTTTTAATTGGTTATTTAAGTAATGCAAGAGAGGAACTGGAAATAAACTGGTTCACATGTACTCTCAAGCCTGTTGTTCTTCTAGATCTTTTTCTTTTAACGTCACAGTCACCAAGTTTGCATAGCGAAGAGAGCTGCTGACCACTGAGACAAGAACTTTGCCTGTTTTCCATGATGCTGCTGCAGGAGAGTGGAGATACTCCTGGGATGGAGTTTCCTACCTTAATCTAACCAAGCAGGCCTGTTTGTCTTAAAGAGAAGGAACGCTATGAGATGCTTCTATCCGTCCTTGGGAGAAGATGCAGTGTACCTGTGTGTGTATGTACCAATACGAAGACAGTCCAGGAGGAAAACACCAGTCTGCTCAGAACAGCTTTCTGGCATACACCAGCAGTGCAGTTTTCAGATAGATAATAAGGCCACAAAAATGGAAACATTAATTAAGCATGTGGAATATGGGCCAGGGTGGGAAAGATAAGAGGTACAAATTCTACTGAAGCCAAATTCCTTCATGTGGTCCTGGAACGACAAAGGTGGTCTTTTTCTGATGAAACCCCTTGAGTAGTACAAGAAACCAAGAGATAGCATCTTCCTTTCTATACCAAGCAGCAGCCTGGCAGGAACACTGTTATGGACGTTGAAACAAGCAGGAGACATTTGGCTTGGAAAAGAGCAGGCTGATCTCAAGAAACAGAAATTGTCTGTGGCCATGGTGGTGTGTGAGAACAGCCCCTTAGCAAAGCATTCAGGGAGTTCATTGTACACGAACTTTATAGATATCGAAAAAAGCTTTTGATAGGATAGCAGAGAATGGCACTTGGAAAATAATGGGACATCACAGAACCCCAGAAAGACAATTAAGAGTATGGAAATCTCTTAAGAGGAATCTTAGCATGAGCAAGTTTGCATTAGCTCTCCTTCAAACCCACTTGAGATAAGGGGTAACATCATGTAGTTTTCTTTTCCTTCACTGTTTCTTCCAGATTTTTACTGGATAAAGACTGGCCTGATTAGAAATGAGAATACACTGGACCCAACCACAGCAATTACAAAATACAAGTTTCATTGACAGTACCTGCCTCAACACCCAAATACCACAAAATTATATTAGGAAGACTAAGGTGATAGGAAGAAGCAGCTAAAAATCCCTGTTTGGAAGAGAATAAAAAGGAAAAGATCTAATACAGGAAAGCGGGTGATGCAGCAGACCATTCAGAGTGATTTACATGCACATTGAGGAGGCCAAAAGAACTGCTTTCCTCTGAAGGACAGCGGGGTGGGCTGGCGCCGGTGAGGAAAATATCCTTACTGGAACTGGGGACATGTACGTGACTTTCGTTCTTCAGAAAACTGTTCAAGTCTTACAACAAAAGTGATTGACAACCAAACTTTGCATCTTTAACACGTGTCAAATCATTATGATTAAATGAGTTGCAAACATGAAGTAATACAAAGCGGCTGATGAAGAGATTTCAAGCTAATAAGGTGATGTCTACGATGAACTTCAGGTATTAACTGATCTTAACGGATAATAAACAAGGGCTTACACAGAACACTCTGCAGAGGGAGAAATGGAAATGTATATGCCACATCTGAATAAACTGACATTATATATGGAACGACCTTCTAATGATTCTGTTAGGAACATAGGGGAGATAAAGACCCAAACAATCCTGAAGAGGAAGATACGAGCACTGATTCTATCTGGAATCAAACCAAACAATGTCTCAAGGATGAAAATGCACAGAAGATCATTATCAGCAAGTCTTCTGCTTCCCTGGAATGAAAAGACGGGACTCACAGTCTTACCATGGAGGTTCTTCGTGAAGGTTTGTGAAACTAACTACAGTCCACGAATAAAAAAGACTGATTGTGGCAGGAAGAAGAGAAAAGAAAAAATAAAGGTCCTAGCTGAGAAGTTACTGCCTTGCCTGCCAAAACATAAGAGAACGCAAAAAAGAAGATTGGCTTAACCAAAGAAGACAGAGGTACATAATTTGGCTGTAACTAAGTCAACGTGTGTAGGACATTCATAACAAGCGTAAAGGTTTCTAAAAAGCAATAGAAATTATATTACATAAGAAATATAAAAGAAAAGTATGCATTCAAGAGCACAGCTGTGAGGAAGTATTTCAAGACACTGTTTCAATGTTTACATCTACTCTTTCAACAAGGGTAGGAATAATAATAATTTTAATTAAAGCTACACTTTGTGGGGGGAGGGGGGAGGTTGTCAATAAAATGAATGAGCTACAACATTACAGAAATGCTCTTTTCACCTAGACTTACTGCCTCCAACAGTAAGATATACATAAATCCAGGCCCTCTGGACATGGAAAAAAAAATTCTACAGGGCATATTTTGCATATCAGCATAATTTGATGGTCTGTGATTTCTCAAGAAAACAGAAATGTGAGAAACATGTTGACAGTTCAGTCTAATTCCAGAATTCTTTTGACTGTGCCGTAGTTGCTACTTGTGAGTACTGCACATAAAAATAACTTTCCTCGACCTAAAGAAAAAAGGAAATTTTTTTTTTTGCTATGAGGTGAAACCCCTCTGCATCACCAAGCAATATGGACCTAAATTCTACTTTATATGCTGCTCTCCATGACAGGATATTTGTGAGCGTGTGTTCAAGAGACAGATACGGGTTTAATAAAGCCTACATGACTTGAGGATCATTGGAAAAGATCTCTCCTATGATAACAACAGCATACAATGTGTTAAGGAACAAATAATGTTGCAGCCCTCTGTGTGATAGCTACAATAAGACAAGGTCATCCTATGGACTATAGCAGCTACTCTGAGCACAACAGCAGCATCTTTGTAACGCACGTGATCCTCTGTCCTAACCCAGGATTACATGGCGACTTTCCTGCGCAGGGCTTCAGACCAGAACAACTCTGAAAAATTATACAAAGGCAGCTGGACTTCAGAAATAATGAATGAAAAATAAAAGTCTTTTCCAATATCATCAGGTAGAAGAAAATGCACACAAGCTATTGAGGATATATAACCATCGGGGGAAAAGGCAACAAAACTGGGTTTTATAAACTCCTTTGCAGATGGAACTTGATTATTATTCTTGTTTTAAATTTCCTGACCATTAAAAAAACATTTTCTGCTTTCAAACTACACGTCAAGCACACAACTGAGCTGACAAGACACCTCGTGCAATAGCATTTCTTTGTTTTTAATCACTAATTGTCTTTTTTATCCTTGATGGATAAATTTTATAAATCCTAAATTTAAGATGCTAATCAGCCATGCCCTGCTCACTTCACAATGCCAAACTGTTCAGCAGCAAACTCTAGGGCAAGCCAGTCCAGCTTCTTGACAAAAAGAGATGAGGTTATACTACTGGTACTTATTTAGGGGCCAGATGGCAAAAACACTTTGTAGTGTTCTGGTAAGGTGAAAGAGAACACCAAGGCAGGACAGAATTGACCTGTGAGCAACCCATGGAGAGCTCTAACAGTTTAAGAACAGAGGTAAAAGTCTGGAAAACAGAAGTCTTATGGTTTCCATTCTCAGAAGTCTTATGGTTTCCATTCTCAGATCAGTAAATGATATGCCGTGTGGAAAAAAATATTGAGGATGATTTTGTTGGTTATTTCTTCCCCCAGATCCCCTACCTCCAAATACAGCTGCCTACACATACACAGCTACATGAGCAGGGGCTGAGTTTCCAAGATTTCATCAAAATTTCAAAGAATCCAGAACCTCACATTTCTGCAAAACACACTGCATTTGTAAGGAGCCTGGCCATATCCCCGTCTCCATGTTTGCTAATGATGTACCTCACAGGGACCTTGTGAGAATTCATTAGCTGGGACAGGAGTTCACACAAAAAGGTATTCGGCATGGCTCACAGCCCATCTATTTCTACTCCTATAATCATGGGTAACAGAGCTGGACCTTACATTCGCTTCTTTACTTGATACAAATGTATGCAAAGCAGAGCATAAGCTAAGAATACGATGCAAGGGACCCTGAAAGACATGCTGCAGATGCATCTTCTCTTACCTCCTGCCATATTCTGTCTCCAAAGAAATTTAGGGACTGCCTTGGAAGCAGACACTTCAACTCCCCCCTATTTGTGTGTTTATTAAACACACATTTCTCTTTTTCCAGGGGGACAATAGCAATGCTTGACTTTTTACACCAGAGAGTCCCATCTCCAGCCTCCACGTTACACCCAGTCATTTATGAAAGGCGTCTTTTTTTCCTTCCAGTTGGCAGGCAGTTTAAGTTCTGCACTGATTGGTGACAATTTAAGACAATTTTCCTCTGATTTTTCTCTTTCCACTCTCTGCACTGCCCAGCTCTGCTAGGTTTCATCCACCCCACTTAAGTTTGGGAGCGCTGCCTGACCCGTTACCAGATGCAGCTCAAAACCAGCCCATAAAATAATATTGTTCTGGATCTCCATCAGCTTTTTGCCCATGTTGCTTGCCCAGACAGATGTGCTTCAGGTGAAATGCTAGTGCAATTCTTGCTAAAAAGATATCCCCCTGCTTTTTTCCAATTTAGCAAAAAGACATAGAAAATATTGATGGATTTGGTCTTCCTGGAATTTTCTCACACCCTTTCTAGGAATAAGAAAGGACATCTTTTTGCAATCCCATTATTACACATGTGCGTGTGTTATAAGAAAATGCTCTGAAGGGACATCAAGCAAATAATACCAATTTTCAAAATTCTATAGCAATGTATTTATACAAATTACAGAATTCTGTATGTATTTACACACCATTACAGAATATCAAGTAAATAACACCAATTGTTCTTTTGTTTTTCCCTCAGATTTTTCTTCAAGTGAATTTTAGTGCTCAGGAAAGGTGCCAGGTGGACAGCACTAGAAAATGAAGACTTCTGTTTGTCCACAGCACAGGATGAGCGGCACTGCAAGCCTCCCTGCTTTGCCATGTCAGCTCTCTCCAGCCCTGTTTTAGCAGGATCACGAAAGGAGCGGGAGGGCATCCATACCCCTTCACACCTTGGCAAAGGAGCTAAGCAGCACCCAGGTGATGATGGTTTTGCCCATCCCCCACCAGAAAACAAACAGAAATAACTCATTTTACACAAGTGACTGAACAGAATCTGTTGTTCGCTACCTGAAACAGGCTGAATTTGACCCAGTGAACCTGCAGGGAGTGGCAAACCGCCAGCTCCTGGACCATCCAGTCTCACAATAATGCCTATGTTAAATTACATGTTTCTATATTTACATAAAGTCAGTATTTACACACCATTATGGGTTATTCGAGTAAATTGGTTACAGTTTATTTATATGGACTGCCATAAACTCATAACATTTTTCTTGGGTTTAATCCTTTCTTTAGAAAAATACAAAAAAATAAATTAAATAAAACATGTTAACTAGTAGTAATGATTTGCCTATGACTAAAAATCCAAGTGGATTTAACATTAAGACTCAAACCGTGGCCTAGTATTGCGGCCTCAACTCATAGTATTTTTAACCTTTGTGATTAATTTCCTGGCGTATGTCAGATTTACTAAAAAAGCAGAGAGTTGTAACCTTCCTTCCTCGCGGTAGGATTGATCTGGCTGACACTGAGCAATGAACCCTAGTCCTCCCCAGAAGCTCACTTCCTCATCCTACGGTCCAGCACGGCTTTGCACCGCCTGGATTCAGTGATTCAGCACCCGGCTAACCCGCAGCAGCCAAACTGCCTGCAGGTCTCAGCAGCCCTGAAGGGTTGAAAATAAACGCATGGGCTGCAGTCGAAGGCTGTAAATTGCCAGGCAATAACAGTCCCTAGACAAGTATGTCTAACTGTATCCTACAAATCAACTAACATAATTTACATATCTTTATCATTCAAGAACAATTATAATAAAATGCCACATTTTATTTAAGATTACTGATCTTGCCGGTTGAGACATGGCCCCTCCTACCTGCTTGAGTACAGAAAGGTCACGTTCGTTCAGGACACCAAGTCAGAGGTTACTCCAGAACAGAATTACATTTCAAATAATATATATCACATGGACAAGAGTGCCTTAGAGCAAAAACTACTTAATTACGAATAGGCTACAAACTTATGTATAGCTCCTCCAAAGTACGTCTCCGCTCAGCCTCCGTGCCTCTACAGACAGCCAGGGGTGTCAGGACCAGCCACGCTCCCGACAGATCCAATGGCAAAGGTTACACTCAACTTAATGGCACCGGATTCAAATCCTAAGGGATACAACAACTACAAAATGCATTTGTCATATGGACCTTATGTGATTTTTCTCTCTTTTTTTTTCCTTCAGGGTACTGGGGAGAAAATGCCTCTTCCTAAGGGTTAATTCCCAAGTGGTAACTGCTAATCAACGTGTTTGTGTGCTTAACATAAAATGCTACAATTCCTTAAATATTACATACTGTCAGCTCACTCACAGTTCATGAATATTTGAACATATTTTAAGAAAAAAAAAACCAAGTCTAATACTGTCCCCCTCATTGTCATTATTGACAGAGATTTATTAGTTTCATTTTGCAAGTTTTACTTTAGGAAGGGTGCTAATATCATGTATTATGACAGTTCACACTGAAAGCAATTTTCCATAAAAGATGTTACAATGACCCCTATGGAACTTGTATAATTTCATAGTAGATAGTCAAGTGCACAAATAAACATGTTTACAAGAGTGATCCTGTTAGCCTGGTTCTTGCCCTCTGAAACCATTATGTGCTATTTGTGGAATCTTAAAATTAGTACAATTGTTGATATCACTTACGTTGTTTCTGGCATTCTGCTTTAAGAAAAAAAAAAAAAGCATATTTATCATTTAGCTTTGGTATAATCTGCAATAGGTTTTAACAACTAGAATATATTCCAACCCCTATATTTTCCACAGCTGTGAAGTTTACAACGATGTAAGAAGTCACTTTATCAGAGAGGAAATATTACAAACACAGAAAAAAAGTTGAAGACCCAGTTTTCTCTTTAATCCTCTGGGGGTAAGCTATGAAACAAGCAGTCGGAAGAGTGAGGACTCAGTGTCATGAGTGGTGTGCATACTTGTACAATAATACGGGCACAAAAGAGATTGTCGCCTTTAGTACATGAGGGTCACTAGAATTTATTATTATTATTACTTTTTTATTGTGTTTTTTTTTATCCATGCACCTTTATATTTACTTGCATGAATTTACCACAGGTTCATAGTGGCCTTTGCCATTTTAATGCTTACAGAGCCTAAAGCTTCCAAAATGCCTATCTGGCCTGTACATATTTCATTAAAAATAAACTCTATATAATAAATGAATATATAAAAAATTTAACTTTTTATTTTTATTTTTTTTACTAAGAGGTCTTTGCTTTAAACTCAGTGGGGTGAGACCCAGAGAGCGATTAACTGAAAAGTCTCTTGTTTAAGTAAGACTGCACCCTCCATGCCTTTGTAAAATGCAGCGTACACTTGAGCAGGCCACCAGCCAAAAATCCTGATGAATCAAAGTATGGCAGCTATGCTGATATATGACGAAGTACAACTGATCAAAAATTTAAAAGCGTGTCTATTCCCCAGCATGCATCAGGCCTTCCTCCTCCTCCTCCCCTTGGCTCCTCTCTCTCACGCTCTCACTCCCATTCATCCTCTCCCTTTCTCTCTCTCACACTCACTCTCTCACGCTCCCTCTCGTACTAAATCAAGCGAGTGGGCATAGGCTCTCCTCCAGGAGGACAAACCTTTAAGTGCAGAACAAAATCAGCATGTTCCATCCAAGCCTCCATCATACATTATGCATGCGACAAAGTTTGGCAACAGTGGAGCTGATGTGATGACACAGCTAATCAATAAGAACCCACCGCATGAAACCTTTATAGTGGTTACTTTTTAAGGGCTCAAGTGAAGGAATTGTCTTTGTCAACTTTGGCTTAAAATATCCTTATATAGTTCTGGTACTTTCTCAGGGTCCACTGGTCTAGGTAAAAAATGTGTAAATTTTTGATGCCGTTTAGTCCTAGTCCCTTCTCTTGGAGTCCCATCTTTATTTAACGCAACGTAGTATCGTCTTCCAGTGTCCACGTGTTTATATAGATTTGATGAATATGTGTTATACCAGTTTTCTTCAAACTGCTCTCTGAATACACACTCCTGGGTTAATTTTTCCTATGGAAAGAAAAGAAAAAGCAGTAAGGAGATAGATAGCCACAAAAATAAGCTATTTTTAAAAGAATTACTATTTTCATGGCTTGAAAGCTGTACCTCCTTGCTCAATTCGCAAAATGAACCATTTCAATATTCCTAGTTTTAGCTAAGTAAAGCTGCATTGCTGGCTATTTCATTAAGCAGTCACAAGGGTGGATAACTCTATGTGAAGCAAAAATGATTCTCCAAAAGCCTCATTGCCCAAATCAAAACAGCAACAACAAAACTGAAAACAGATATTTTAATTTCTGATCATTCCCAAGCAGCTCACAAGACATTACTGGACTTCTATAACTAATTGCTTCAATCGTGAGTGCAGGCATTCGGACAAACAGATATAAATAAAGAAAACTAGAACTGGTTTGCAGGGCTGTAATACAATTTAGGGCCTTAAAATCTCTATGTCCTTTCATTGCATGGAGAACTTGGTACATTTCATTAATTTAAAAAGATAAAATTTACTACCCTTCGTTTGGTTTATTATTTGTAGCACGAAACCACAACCCAAGAGAGCTTCAAACAGGAGCACAAACCCCACGTGCCGAGATGAAGTTAGGCAAGGAAACTCCTCCAGGCTTGCTTTACTAGGGTTGTCCTCGTGTCCTGTCCTACTGATGGGACCCACTGAAGACATCAACCATTCATCAGATCCCCCTGCCACAGACTCCCACTCCTTCCAGTTCACCTACTTGTTCAGTCTGTGTGTGCCCCTCTACATCCTTTTGGTCTAAATAGATGGGGTTTGCTTAAAAAGCAGCCACCTGATAACCAGATTCATTTTAGGAAGGACTCACACAAGTGACTGAGTAAGAAGACTGGAAAAAAGGTGATGAGCTCTAGCATGGCAGAGCTGATGGAAAGCTGGGAAAAATAAGCCTGGAAATAGTCTTTTCAGCTGGCACAAAAAATATAACAATGATAATTTAATACATTTTTTCGTAACAAGAGTTCTCACTTGAATAACACTCACATCTACCAAATTTAGCTTCCAGCTGAGGATCAATTTCTAATTATTACAAAGCTCCACACAACACAGACTTCTGTGCATGTGTTTTATAGACATTAAGTCTTAAAACAGTCCTTTTAGATAGATACACAGAGAGGGAAAACGGAGACCAAGGCCCAGATGCAGCAAAGCATTTATGGCACCTAAGCCGTAAATGTGTGCCTGAACACAACTAAGGAGCCACAGCTCAAGTTCCAGTGCCCCCCAAGAAGCCACCATCCATGGCTTAATCCAGGAGCCTCCCAAAACCCACCATCACCGAAGCTTGCAGCTTGCCCTGGGGCTGCAGGCACCTTTGGGGCCACTTCTGCTGCTCGGGACTCAGCTCACAACCCTTTCCCAAAGCAACATGCTTCAGCCCAGATGTTTTGCTGCTGCTTTGCATGGCAAGCACGCTGCTCCCAGGGTAGAGCTCTGCAGCCAGCCGGGGTTGGGGACCAGGGTCCCAGCCCGGTCCAAGGAGCCCTATGCACCTTACAGGAGTCACCCAGGAACCATCCCACATGGGGAGAGCAACCTCTGCACACACGGGGAGAGCAAGCCGGCACCCCTCTGCACCCCTATGATCTGGGTACTGGGCTGCAAAGCCAGGGTCCTCCTCAGTGCCTAAAGGTTTGGGATTTGGAGGTTTCTTCTAAATTCAACCTGTGGCAACTCCAATAGGCAAGAAAGGCAGCAAGCAAGCAACTTCTGACTTTCTGTCTGATGGGCATTGGGAACCTCTTCACCCCTCAGAAAGGAGAAATCCACTACAGGACCGGGTGTGGGACGTTGAACTCTTGAGTATTCACTACAGCAGTGGCCACGTCCCTGTGTGGACCTGGGTGGCTGCAGCTTGCACGGTCACAGGAGCAGCCTGTGGCGGAGGAGAAGATGGCAGTCCCATCCCTCGCACTCTCTCCTGCAGTTCGACCAGGAGACTTCCCTCCCTGTGGGTCCAGCTGAGCAGCATGTGTGGAAACGTGAGCATGTGTGCAGGCCCGCTGTATATAACAATTTATTTTAGAGGTGTTTCTGACTATAACATTTTTAATGTGCAAAGTAGCTCAAACACAGCAATTTTTCCATGTCATAGGGAAAAGAAGCACAAATCTGCTTACATTAAATCCTCATCTATGGGCCAGATCCTGCAACCTCCTATTGATAATTGCCTCTATGTCCTTTGACAGCTAGAAACTGCAGCAGTAATGAATATTACTGGACCTCAGCATCAGCTGAAAGTTAGACACATTGCAGTAGCCCCCTTGTACAGCCTCAGCCTACAAACTATTATAAAAATTATTCAGCTGCTATAAAGATTATCTTTAAGTAGAGCTTTCATTAGTGTTTTATTCTGCATGAGGTTTAAAATCACTTTTTTTGCTTTAAGGCAGAAGCAGATGCTAAGGGGTATTATATGCTGGGCCTACAGGTCCATGGGGAAAGAGAAACTAATTCAAATTGTTTTCCTGCTCTCAGAAGGCAGGAACACATGACAAGCACTGCAGAAGCACTCCCTGCTAAAAATAGCAACATTTTAGGAAGATATTTCAGTCCTGTCTTGAATTCATTAATTATTCACTTCATCTGCATTTTTTTTAGCATCATCATAAATTTCTATCTTTGCAAGAACAGTACTTCCCCATGCCCCAAAGGAGAAATTTTAAAATAGCCTCTCTTTATCTGGCAGGTCTGATGGATCATGACAGTGCTGTGGTACACTTAACTAGAAGACCTTGAATAAGGGCGTTTGCATTGTACTGCACTCTGGATGAGTTCAATGGATTTGAAGCTTACAAATTTAATCTTTATTTTACAAGCTTATCCTGTTTTTACTTTTCATCCTCTTACAACACAGCTACATCTCTTTTGTCCTTCATCAAAATTCTCAGAAATTCATGTGTAGACAGTAGGCAAATACTTCAACATGAACTTGACAGAGCAATCGGGATGCAGCTTCAGATTTGTAGGGGCACTAATAACCACACTTTCAGAGAAGTGAAATAATTTCTTTATAAATTTATCAAACCATTTCCTTCTAGGTCACCTAGAAATTCTGGTTGTAGTTGGAGACCACTGGAGTAAATCGGTGTCGGCGACTTTGGATCAGGCCCTGTGAATAATGTGGGGATCAAAACCCCAGCATATCCTTCTTCCCATGCCCCGGGAATGCCCATTATCCTTACGATAACGGCTCACCTACTACCACAACAGACAGAAACCAATACCCACTAGGATGGTCATCTATGTACCACCACAACACTACTTAACACTAGTTTACACTCACATTTTGAGCACACATGCCTTTATTTAAGCCAGAAATTAGCATAATACAGGGGTGAGGCTGGTCCATCCTGCCGACAAGCACCTTCTTGCCTCACCAGTTTAGGATGGGAAAGTCTTGCTGAAAGCCAACTCTCCCAGTATGGGAAGGAGATGGTGTTTCCTGATCACAAGTGACTTACATTTCCCCTTCTGGCTGTGACTTTTAGAAAGCCCTTGTATGCAGAGTTGAAAAGCTAGATTTAGCCCTAGAATACAGCAATTTTTCCATACTGTTATTCAAGCAACTGATTTCTCTATCATTTTTCCAGTGCCAATATTTCCTTGCACCATACTTAATGTCACTAGACATCTTTGTGGAAGGCTGACACAAATACCAAACATACCCAGCTGGAGCAGCTGTGGAAAGTAACCTGCATTCCTGTGAAAAGGGAGGCTGCCTGCCTTGATCAAATCATTTAATTCAGGGGCCAAATAAGGAGGTGACCTCAAAATTATATAAATCAGATGTTGCACCACATCCCACATGTTTTCTATGAGGACTGTTCATAGAGTATTCCACTACAAAGTGATTTATTCTCATTTTACTGCATTTCCACGCTTTACCTGTTTTTTTTAACCTGTTATTTAACTCGGAATGTTCAAATTGGACCTCGCAAGGTCCTGCACCCAGGTCAGGGCAACCCCCAGTATCAATACAGGCTGGGGGATGAAGGGATTGAGAGCAGCCCTGCCAAGAAGGACTTGGGAATACTGGTGGATGAAAAGCTGGACATGAGCCAGCAATGTGCGCTCACAGCCAAGAAGGCCAGTCGTATCCTGGGCTGCATCAAAAGAAGCGTGGCCAGCAGGTCGAGGGAGGGGATTCTGCCCCTCTACTCTGCTCTGCTGAGACCCCACCTGGAGGACTGCGTCCAGCTCTGGAGCCCTCAGCATAA
>NW_008795303.1:540755-545806 GCF_000699145.1 Aptenodytes forsteri
TACGCTGAGGGTGGTGAAACACTGGCACAGGTTGCCCAGAGAGGTGGTGGATGCCCCGTCCCTGGCAACATTCCAGGTCAGGTTGGACGGGGCTCTGAGCGACCTGATTTAGTTGAAAATTGCAGTGGGGGGGGTGGACTAGATGACCTTCAAAGGTTCCTTCCAACCCAAATGATTCTATGATTCTATTCTATGATTCTAAATTGAATTGTGCAAAGATGCACATATCCCAAGGGTGGAAACCTAAGGCAGATTTCATTCAGAAGCCTGCTAACACCAGGTCAGTGTTAGCAAGCCCAGAACCCCTTTCCCTTCCTACATTCTCCACCATCTAACGAGGGAGAAAAATAATTATGTTATCCTATTTCCAGGTAGATTGATTAAAAGTGAGATTGTAAATTAACAGATAGTTACAGCCATCACAATGGAAGATTTGCCAGCTTGTTTAAAATAGATATCCCGGTGAAGCAGCTAATTGGAAATAAGTGGAAATAGGCAAAACACATGTACACTGCCCAGAGAATGGTTTCATGACTCTGAAGAATGGTAAGACATTTGTGCTGCTTAGCAGATGAAAGCACAGTACAGGGTTCTGCATAAAACACATCAACATTCTTTTAACTTTCAAATAACCTTACAGAGCTAAAACTCCAATTTATTTTGTAACCTGACAAAAGGAAACCTCTTCAGACTATCATTCCTAAAATCACAACAAATATATTTCATGTCTAGCTAATTACTCTGTTCTATGCTACGGATAGTTTTCCCTTTTGCAATGTGCTACACTGATTCAATAGAGACACTTCACAAGAAAACACCTAATCCAGAAGTCCAAACAACTATTAACAAGAAGTATATCTGGTGTAGTCAGCACTTCCTACATACCTGCTGCACGTTATCACCATGTTAATCCACCCTGTCTTAATAAAATCATGTTTAAATATATAGTCTCCTAAATAAGTTCATGCAAATCCTCATTATGGCTATATGACATTAATAAAAACTGCATATGTAGTGAAGAGAAACAACAAAAAAAAAACCCTATTATCTTCCAAAGTTGTTTTCTTTGCTGTTCTGCCTACAAACACATTTTACATGCAGTTGGCCCTTCCCATGCTGTAATGTAAACAGCCTCTAGAACATACTACATTCAGCTAATAATTAACACTCATCCAGAGTTGTCATAAATAAAGATGTAGTTTAGCATTTGCCGTGGTGTTGTCTGATCTCCCACGCTAAGCCTGTTAGTCTCTGGCTGAGTGGACAACCTCCAGCCACAATGAGAAGCCAAATACGGGTGTCCAAGCAGCGCCACTTTCCTTTCCAAGTTAGACAGCAGTGTGAGGCAAGCCCTGCACATTGAGTGTCTGACTTGTTGAATGTCACAGAGTTTTCTCTGAACTGTTCTCCAAGCAGTGTTTTTTCAGGATTTTGTTTGTTTAATAATTTGACAGAACATGGAAAAAAAGAAGGAAAAAAAGTCTGCAAAAAGGACTAGCAGACTTTTTTGTGTGTTTGTGTCAGTGCTTCTCCACGAGCACTTCAGAAAGACAGCAGGAAACCCTGCAGGGCTAGAAGACAGACCAAGCAAATAGCCAGGCACCCACACTGCCACTCACATGCATTTCATATTCCATGGCACTTTTTATAAGATGAGGGAAATCAGGCAAGGTGTCCCAGCAAAACCACAGTTGGGCAATTGCATTCTCCCTACCTGAGGTTCACCTTGTACTTTCACAGAGATGGAGTATTCATCTTAGCTTCTCCTCCTAAACTTCTAATTAATTTGTATAAAGTTTTTATTATACATAAATCCCTACTTACCAAAAAAAAAAAAGTGTGACTGTTCTGTACTGCTGCCATGGAGCAGTTATGAGAGTGCTTAAAGATTAATATCTTTCATACAAAAAGCTTGTAAAGTTCTCAAGACCTGGCAGAACCTGGTCCCCTTGGGAGTGTTATCATCAAAAGCCACAGTAGCTACACAGATACAGACACTGTGGTGCTTCCATGTCCTGATGAAGGCAACAGAAAAGCAGAGTTTCCTGAACAAAGCAAGCGGACTTCAGCATCAACAATAAAATCCCCAGAGACTGTCAGTACAGCAGGGATTTCATTGCTTCTCCCTTTTGCCCCACTGCCCCTCTTTTCCCACTCCCATGCCCTCCATACCATCATGGACCTCCTCTGGACAGACCAGATTGGGATCCAGCACTACGCTACCCCAGGGTTGTTTACAGAGCTCTTCTGACATGAGCTGCAGGAGGATGAGATGCCAATTAGGCCTCCATCCATTTTTGCCACTGCCAAATCCACAGCTCTTGCTTTTACTGATATCCACTCCTTTGAGATTTCAAGTTTGCAGCATCTGTCAAGCTTCAAGCATGACCTCCTTGGACATGAAATCATTACAGGAAGAGCAACCCCACTGTGCCTGAGCTCGCATCTGCCAGCACAGGCTGCCTACCAGCAGCCATATTTATGTCCATAAAGGTTTGATTTAGATCTGCCCAGCCAAGTGCATTAGATGAAAACTCATTTTCACCTAAACACCCAGGGTCTGCCTGTGCTGCTGTTGGAAGTCATGACAAAGCTCCAGGGACAGGCCTTGGGCCACGTAAGCTCTCACAGCACCATTTCTCTGGAAGCTGAAGAGCTTCCTTCTCTGTCCCACAATGGAGCAGGACCGGGATGAAGTCAACTTTTAAAAAACAAACAAACAAGCAGGTGTGTTCCCCTCCCTTCCGTGCCAGCAAGTCTGGGCCCACACTGTGCCATTTACTAGTCACACTTCTGACCTCTATTTTATTTTTGGTTTCCCTGGCACAATCAAGAACTGCAGTCATCAATGTTATCTAAGCATCTAATTCATAACGCTTGGCTGAACCCTTCCAAGAATCAGAAAGCAAGGTGGTATGCAATCTGATACGGGGGCCGGAGCCAATCTTTAAAGAAGACAGGAGAAAAGTTCCCATCAGCTTAAATGGAACTTGGATCAGGCTTGCAATGATAAAAAGGCAACAAATATTTTAAAACACTAAAAGAACTATTTCAGGCACGCCCAGATTTACTGAAAGCTGTAACTTGACCTACCCCGGCTCCCCACTCCACAAATTCTCTTCTATCAAAAGACAACGTGTATGTCAAACCAGGGCTGTTATCCTACAGCTACACACACACTCTTCAGCCTGAAATACTAGTTAAGCTTTTAACCGAATAGAGATTTTTAACTAAAACATGCTTTCCTTAAATACAACTAAGATGGAGCATAGCATCTTAGTGTTTTACCAGTATTTTTTACTTTGTGTTGTGCTTCTCTAAGCACAGAATGCTGGGTTAAAGGAAAGAGCCCTCCTTTGGCAGAAAGTGCTGCCTTTTGCAGGAGCAGCTAAACTCACACGCTGAAAGACATTATAAAGTGGGTGATAAAAAGTACTTAATCTGCATGAGTCTCTACACTCCGTGAGTACCACCCAAACTGGATTTATCCATTGCTAGAGAAGCACCTTATCCCTCAGCTACAAAGTGTCATAAAAACAGCAGAACGCTCAAGGCCCTTTATAAAACACTTTGCCACAGGGACCAAATAATTATAATACATATGTAGTGATAAAAATGTACGCTATATAAAAGTACTTCATGTTTTATTCTTTCAGCAAGATGATTTGATCAAGGACTGATGAACAAAAGCCCATCTCTATATTTTGTTATTGTTTTTATGTAAAGCTACCTGCTAGGTTCTAGCTCAGAGGACAGGGACATTACTGACCAGAGTGTCATTCTGGATGGGGATCATCAAACAAACATCACAGACTATCACATTTTGGAAAGATCCAGTCCTCCTCGCTGAAATGCCAAACATCCACTGGAGTCTTGGAAACCAATAAATTTGCCAGAGAGATTTTAAAAATCTACAGTGCTTTGGTGGGCAGTGCAGCAAAGGGCTGGTGGTACTCTAAGATCTTTACTCAGCAGGACTTGATTGCATATTTGGTTTCAGTTGTTTAAAAATGAGGCCTTTTAATTTCCCATCTTTTTTGGACACAAAGGAAGGCCAGCTGCTGCTGAAGAAAACATGTCACATTTGCCCTTTTAGACAGCAGTGCTCCTCTGTTGGCAAACATTTCTTATAAGCAGTCTCTCCAGAGATGACTCTTCGGACACTTCCCCCATTCCTTTTCCTAGAGGCAACCCCACCATGAAATAATGGATCTAGATACACAATTTTTAGTATTTCACTTTCTGAGTAGGACAAAAAAGATCTCCCTAAGATTTCTCAGAAAATCCACATCTTTGGTGCTGCTATGCCCTGACTTAGGTTCTCAGTGATACAGCTGACCCAGCCTTTGGAAAACGCTGGAGGAAGTTGGGTGGCTCTGCTCCTCCACGAGCCCCCTACTCCTCACACACACATCAGTGGAGCCTGTCTTTCAATGGGTCGAACTTTAGCCGTGCAGTTAATTTCAGCTTTAATGAAAGAAGTTGTCAATCTGTCTGAAAAAAAAAATAGATGTATAATAACAACTTCAACAGAATTGGTGATTGAAGAGCTCAAAGACCAGGCAGTTGGTCTACCAGGTACCAGCAGCACACGGACCTTCCAAAGAATTCAGATTTTTAAAGTATAAAGGAAAAAAACCTGATGATTTGGTATAAGCTTTACCACATTTGTATTTTCTAAAATGACTCAAAGGATTTTCCTAAAGTCTTCCCCAATAAGTTTCCTGTTCTGAGTCCAGATTATACACTAGATGCTGTCCTAGGGAAGGCATCAGCAGGCCAAAATTCCCTTGCTATTCAAAGGCAATAAACATTTACATGTTAAAAGACTGTCTTTAGATTGCAGACTCTTACAGGCAGGAACCCTGTCTAGATTTAGTTTTTTTAAATGACGAATACATAGAATCATAGAATCATAGAATCATTGAGGTTGGAAAAGACCTCTAAGATCATCGAGTCCAACCGTCAACCCAACACCACCATGCCCACTAAACCATGTCCCTAAGTGCCTCATCTACACGTCTTTTAAATACCTCCAGGGATGGGGACTC
>NW_008795303.1:546317-558807 GCF_000699145.1 Aptenodytes forsteri
CAGTTCCCTCAGCCGCTCCTCATAAGACTTGTTCTCCAGACCCCTCACCAGCCTCGTTGCCCTTCTCTGGACACGCTCCAGCACCTCAACGTCCTTCTTGTAGTGAGGGGCCCAAAACTGAACACAGTAGTCGAGGTGCGGCCTCACCAGTGCCGAGTACAGGGGGACGATCACTTCCCTACTCCTGCTGGCCACACTATTTCTGATACAGTATTCTCTACTGAATACAGTAGAGCTCTTACCTTGATCGGGGTCTGCTGACACAACCATAAAATTAATCGGTGGTTTTACAGGAGCAGGTCCAATCCTGCTTCCATTAAAGTCAATAACATTTCAACCGTAATAGAATCAAGTCAAAATTTCTCCTGAGTCACAGTTACAGTGCCTCCATAATTGTGTTAAATTTGAAGAGTAAAATTTAGCAGATTAAAGATGCACAGCCTGGGCCAGACCTCAAAAGCATGCAGCATCGACACTAGAAGCTACGTTTTTCCTCAGCAGCAGCCGTGGAACACAGGTATAAAATCTGATCTTCAAACCAAAAGTAACGGCAGAGGTCTGCCTTTATAAAAGGAATGAAAAAGAAACCAAAGGGCTTTATAACAGGGAGGAAAAATGGATTTGCACTGTAACAAGCTTTATTTCTTAAGCTTTTTGAATGCAACACAAATGAACTGCGTTACTGCACATCACCAAATCAGCCTGAGCACATTCAAACTGCAAAGCAAATCTCAACCTAGGCAGAATCCCTAATGAAGTCCCCGCAGGGCAGACTTTTTCTACTCTGTCTTTGAAAATGATGAATGGTAAAGTGGGAAAGAGTGCCACGTTCACATCCCACTGGCTCCTGAGTCAGAAACAGAGCACATCAGATCTTTATCTGATACAGCGAATAATCCCCAAGCATATCTCAGTATGTCACTGCTGATGATGCTCTTCAACATAGTATTCTCAGATCAGCTGAAGATGCTGAACCTTTTCACACCTCCATATCGTTAACACAGCTGGCTCCAGAAACATTTGGGGCTGCAGCAACTGGGGAGCTACACAATTGCAAGGAAGTGAATCTGAAGACATTCAAACTGAACATGCCCAGCACTTGCTCGCTGGGTAGGATTCGGGTTTGCGATGCAGTTATGCCACTCTAACTACCTGCTGCCGACAGCGCCGTACTCAACCCCTCTCCCATCCCGCACTGCAGCTGAATCCTACACTGAGCGCTAGTCCTTGCCCAAACAGGCAACAAGCCAGTTCAGGGAGCTAAACTGGCAGAGAAGCAACCCTACAAAAAAAAGGCAAGCTTTCTTCTGTGGCTTTAAATCCCTAAATTAGCCTCCTGACAGGTCAGATGAGTGCTGGTGTCAGAGCAAGGAAGGAAGCAGAAGCACACAGTGGAGGCAGGGAATCAGGACTACCCTTTCTGGAAGGGGGTTTCTACAAGGTGTTAGATCACCTTGGCTGCCTCCTCAAGCAGCACCTCTAATCTCCCGGTTTTGTAAGAATACAAAATCCCACACATCTTTGATTAGGGGAAAGCAAATCATTAAATTACAGTTCGAGTAGGATCTTGCTTTACAAAAGCTTAGCTTTATACACACATACACATATATATCTCATTTATGTAGGAGATATTCTAACACTTTCCTGTCCCAGGCATGTAGTGAGAATCCAAGTTCAGCACAGAATTGCAGACCAAGGTAAGGAGATCACTGAGGGTTTTCTCTCATATAAAATTACCCTCAGACCTAGTAAGCATCTGGAATGAAGTCCTCTGAGGAAAATCAAAGACCTGAGGAAAAGTGTAATATCTATCCCACAGGACAATATTAGCAGGTATCCCTCTTTGGTGACAGGTGTTATAATCTGTGAAATTCTGATTTAAAAAACAGACTGAAGTTTAGTTTAGTAAGAACTGCAGTAGTTTCAGTTTCACACAGAGCTTTCTCCCAGATTACCCAGTGTTAAGTGTATGGATTCACCTACCAATTCTTCCTATATCAGTACCCACATCTCAAAAGACCTTTATTTTCTACAGAGTCCTTCATACCTTGCTATCATTTTGCTGACTGGGTTGCAGTTCCTGGTACCTGTGAGGAACACCATTTAACAGTACCCAGCTTTCAGCAAGGCTGCCCATCCAAATTCAGACCCATTCAAACCAATTCATTCTTGTCTCTATTTCAAGGACTTTTTTTCTCTCCTTGGCGTTAAACCTCAGTGTATTTACAGAGGCCAAGAGCGTACCCTCTCAGTTTTCATTCTGCAGGCTAAATAAGCCAAGATCTTTAGACCTTATCATTTGATAGTCTTTTCATCCCTCTGAACAACCCAGTAAGCCCTTTCTTCACCTGTTCCTGTTTCAATTCATCTTTAACACAAGTAACCATAACTGCTCTTTGCATTTAAAATGGATCCTACTACTGCTGTATGCAGTTGCACCGACAGAGCTCTCCATGAGCCCCACATGTAAATATTTTGGGCACTTTAGGTCACCAAGTCCCTTCTGTGAGGCAGCCTTCTGTGCTGAAAATACTTCCCAGCTTTGCAACATCTGCAAATTTCAATAACATACTACTATTTTTTTATGACAAGATGTTTAATGTCCCTAATAAAAACAGGGAATGAAACCAGCCCAAGGACCAATCCATAAAAACTCCACTAATAGCTTCACTCCAGTCTGATGCTTTTCAACACTCCCCACTGCTGTCTTCTCTTCAGTTCTTTCACCATCTATCATACAAGTCTACTAACACCCATTTTACCCACTGTAGCAAATGCTCTCTTCTGCTGGGTCACACCTAACACTGCCCTGCAGATCAGCACAACCATAATTCCAATTTCTAGAAAAAGAAATTCCCACCAAAAATAAAATACTAGGCTTGCCTGAAACTATTCATCCAACTTCAGTACACCCATCTTGTATGTACTTTCAGGCCCTCCTCTATTCCTTCATTCAAAAGCGTGTTTCTATGCCCCGAGCACAACCCAGGTCAGACTGACAGCCCTGCAGCTTCCTAGGTCGTACCCCCGGCCAAATACAAACCACACAGCCGGAGGTCCACAAACACTCGAGGCTGGCAGACACCTGCATTGCCTTGGAAAGAAGCAATCCCTTCCTCACCCGGGCTTGCTCTCACCTTTGCACCACATCTTGCAGTGACCTGGAGGGGAACCACTGTGGCTGAAGACAGCCCTTCTGCTTGGCCAGATTGTTTTCCAGTTCCCTGCTTCAATTCACTGGGCAGCAACAGAAACACTTGTGCCAGCAAAAGGGAGGGGATGGATGGTTGGAGGGAAAATAGCAACTTCTTTTAGCAGTGGTGTCAGCTGCCCCCGCTCCCTTTGTTCATCACACGACAGGGAATCCCCCAGCCCCGTATTACCACCCCAAGGAGTCTATCAGAAATACTGGCTAGCCCAGTTAGCAGCCACATTCAGACTATATTGCATTTACACTCCTGCCTGAATACACCATGTTTGTAAAGAGTCCTGTTCCCTTTTCATTTATATAGCTTAAAAAGTTTTTGCCTTATATTTTAGTACATGTTTCAAGGCCCCAGTCAGCTTTATTGCAGCAATTTCCATTTTATCCCTGTGCTTCTACACCTCTAAGACAAGTGCTTTTTTGCAACCTGCCCTTCTCCGATTCCTCACAGACCCTCTGCCAAGCGCCCACAGCCTATTAGTCTCCAAATCCTTCCTGGCAGTTTCACCCGTGCTGGGATACCGTTTCCACAGGATTTCTGCACCTCTGACAAAGTTTCAAGTTTCCTTCACATTCAGAGCCCTAAGCACCTTTTTGAACTGGTCCTCTTCGGATCCCAAAGTTTGCCCTTTCAAATTAGCTACAGGCCTGCTTCTTGCAACTCTTCTGCTTAAAGTGGATTTACTAAGGAAGACAAGAGTTGCTGTTACTGCTAAAAGACACCATCGCATTTTTGATTACGGGAGTGACAGGTTTTCCTGAGCAATGCTGCTTGTGCGGAAAGCCTAACCACTCCTCGCAACTCAGCTGCCCGAGGAACTGCCCTCTGCCTCTCCACCATTTGTACCATTTACCAAAAGGCACTTTATTATTTTACATACAAGCAGAAGGGTGTTAAACCTGCTGCTGTAGCCGTTATCCCTCCTGGGATTTGACCACTCTCAGCCTAGAAGTCTGCATCTTCACTCAGGGAAACTGCATTTAATTCTCCCTCCAAAAATTGTACGCTGCAATTGTCCTGTTTCCAGGCTCACCTCAGCCACAGGCACCTGTGTGTACACTGACAGACAGATAATCCAGATTAGTAAAAAAAAATCGGTCTGAAGCATATGGAATCACTTTAGATCAGAGGTGTTTAACAGGAAAGTGTGAATGATATTGCAGGGTAATTTATTTATCTATCCTATTCTTAGATATCTGTAGTGACCATATACTTGGCCCAAATGTTGTTCCCAACATGCACCTTCAACCTGTTTTTTTCTTCATGTTGTTTCCGTGCACCTTGACCTACCATTTGAAGGGCTGAACAATTCCCTTCCCTTATTTGCACGGGAACATAAAAGGTATTTTCAGAATGCAGCAAAACAAATCCTTACCTACACCAAGCAATTTTCAGTAAACTATGAAAAATTGTCCCTTTTTTGTCAAAAAAAACTTCTGTTCACCCGTCTTTGTAACTACATAGTCCTTCCAGGACTATGGGGACCCAAACAAAAGCACAAAACACTGCAGGTGCAGCCCTGCTGGGACAATAAAGAGGCATATCGTCACCTCCCTCCACACACTTACTGGGAAAACATGTTTCTTCAAGGACAGTACTCTCTCTCTCTCCCCCCCCCTCTCTCCTCTCCTCCACTCTCTCCCCAGTAGTTTTAGGAGCAAAAGGCAGGTTTAGTGTCCCAAAAACATTGGGACAAACAAGTTTTCAGTTAATTTTTTGAAGGACAGCAATTTATTACCTTGTTATAAGCAGTCCTAAAACTCACTTCGCTGCACACACCCTGTAAGTCTGAAACCCAGAGGTGAGGAGCCTCCCTCCCTGGCTCCAGATCTGGGCTTTTCGACTCTGTCCCTGCTGCTCTGTGGCGACATGAAGCCTCTCTCTCTCTACCCTCCCCTCCCATCTCCTTCCAAGCACTCCTAGCCCTCTCCCCCTTTCCCAACAACTCCACCATCTCCACCTCTGCCTTCCTCCTCCCCCCTGCACAGCTCCCCTTGTAGCTGCTCCAGATTTTCCAACTCCCAATTTTCCTTCTAAGCATCCAACCTGAGCTGCCTTTTGCCACCTGCCAAGGACACAGGGAGCAATGGAGACACCAGCATTTCATAGAATCATAGAATCATAGAATGGTTTGGGTTGGAAGGAACCTTTAAAGGTCATCTAGTCCATCCCCCTGCAATGAGCAGGGACATCTTCAACTAGATCAGGTCGCTCAGAGCCCAGTCCGACCTGACCTTGAATGTTTCCAGGGATGGGGCATCTACAACCTCTCTGGGCGCAACCTGTTAGTGCTTCACCACCCTCATTGTAAAAAATTTCTTCCTTATATCTAGTCTGAGGAGAGGAGTGGGGCAGGTCCGTGTCCATGGGAGATTTGTGGGGCAGGGATGCCAGCAGTGGGATGTAGCACAGCTCTCTACTGCAGGAGAGCCCAGGACAGCAAGGGCAGCTGAGGCGAGGGTGTCCCATGGTCCTGCTGTGCTTGAGGTAGCACAGGACCACCTCAGAGGACAGCCTGCAGTGCAAACGAGGGGCACCCTGTGGTGTGGGAGCTCATCACTGCCTGCCATGTGGGTGCCAACTGTTGATATTCCCAAAGGCTGCAGTGCAGGGCAGCGCAAGGGTGGGGACAGCCCATGAAGGCATGAAGGTCATGGGACTGATCAGAAAGACCTCCCTCACTCCATGGCATGGCACCGAGAAGCACGGCTAAGACACATTTGCTAACACTCTTGCCCAAGGTGTTGGCAAGAGCCATTTGGCACTCAGGAAGGAAAAAAATCTTCGTGTCTTGTCTTAACACCCTTCCGGTCCTACCTGTAGTTTGGATTTTTCCTCCTCTCCAGTGACAAGCACAGTAGCTGTTGTGAAACACGATGAGTCATAGCTACAGGCTGCAAGGGGAAGGCAAGGTAAAGGGAGAGCAGGAACAGAGAGAGATGGGAGGGAAAGCTGCTGTCACTAACCGGCCTCCAAGTCATCGCTATGTAGCTACCACTGGCTTCTCTGCAGTACCACCTACATATATCTTCAGCTTTCCCTGGCTAAATCTGTGGGATGAAGATTGTTATATGTTGTTATGTTATATGTTGCTGCCTGAGAGCAGCATAAAAGTCACTGTGTTCTTTTAACCAGAAGATGCAGTAGGAACTGCCTCCTGTAACAGTGGCAAGTTGGGAAGAGTTTGTCAGGCAGCTAATCTAGGAGGAAAGCAGCACTTTGAGAAGGCCAAAAGGAACATGTCTGGATCAAGATACACTGAAACTGCCTTTACTGTTGCCTTTCATAAAAATTGGCAGTGATCACCCATCCTGGCTGCTCTGCTTTGCCATATGTCCCATCTCCAGTGGCACCACAAATACGCTGGGAAAAATCTTCCTGTGCCAAATGTTTCAAACACAAATATAGAAAGATAGAAGTCTTTTAGGTCACTGATTTGATTCACACCCAATATATTTTTCATGCAGTAATTTGAATATAAATATGATAGTGTCATAGACACGGGGCATCTATTCCGGCAGTGTCAAGTGCTGCAGTACTGAATGCCTGCAGAAACACACCTGCTTAGATCCACAATGTTGACGTAGAGCAGGACCAAGTATTTCTTAGGTTGCTATTCAGTTGTGCATGGGAAACGGTTTTCCCACCTTAGAAAACACGTTCACAGCCTTGTAAGTGTACCTGCTCTATGACAAAGCTAGTGCTATTCATGGCCCTTAGTGAAGAAACCAAGACAGAGGGACCCACCTCCCAGCACAGGCAGCACAAGGACAGCTTGCTGGTGCTACAGAACACTTCAACTCAAGTGACCACTTCGCTTAACTCAGGTGAAAAACTTGAACCTCAGTCTATCACATATCAGTCTCAAAACTAATTTCAGTTAAAATGATCTTCTCTCTCACCAGAAAGACAATTCTGTCTGGCAGAATTGTTCTGGTTCAAACTGCAATATTTATTCCCATCAGAGAACTTCATTTTCAATTAATTGCATTTTTTTGACCAAAACCAAAACACCGTCACTTAAAAATGTCCAGCCAATTCTACAAGAAAATCTGCTCTGAGGCCTGCTTATCTCAGTGTTTCTACGAGAGCTGACAGTTGCTGAAATATAGGCACTAGGATTGCTAGTGTTGACAAGGCTTTAAAGCATCATCATGCTGAGTAGCCATTAGAGGTTATATTTCATTGGAAGTAATGTAATTCAATTACCATCACTCTTTAGTATGTCCCATCTCTGGAGGCTGACAATAAGCCATATCATCCATCAGATTTTAACCTGAACTTTGCATTCTGGCCCTATAGATTGCCAGTTCTCCATTATGAATGGCTTCATATTTTTAGCGTCATTTCTTAGGGAAAAGAGGTTATCCAATTATATTGTACATCCATCTGCCTGCCTGTCTGTCCTTCCTTAGCTTTTCAACCAGTTTCAATCAGGAGGCAAAGGTCTTCAGGAAAATTAAGTTCCTATCAGTTTTGCGACTAATCAGAGGCAGGGTAAAGAAGAGAAATCATTTGCACGTCCCATTTGGGAGTGGTGAGCAATGTAATCCCTGCAAACTGACAATCCGGTGAGCATGGACAGCTAACACTGTCTCTTTCTCCATGCAAGAAACACAAAAGGCTGGGGAATTTGTGCTACTGCAGGGACAGAAGGTCAGGGACACCCATGCCAGACTGAGAGACACAAACTCCTAGGAAAGCAGGCTCCTTTAGAACTGCTGCTCATGGAATAACTATTTTATTAACGCAGTGAGCTTAGTAATTTACAAAGAATTTCTTGTGCATGTTTCTTCAGCAAAGAATGTTTTGAGTAATTCACTCTGACAGTCAAACATATTGCAAACACAAAATATAAATTGCACAGAAAAGTGATGTAACATTTGCTTTCCCAGGTCTATGCATTTAAGCTCTATCAATAACCACATTTTCTTTTTCTGAATATCTAAAGTGTAGAGTAATTGATTCACTATGTTTAGCTGTTTAAACGATTACTCTTACTGATGATTATCAACATTACTGATTCATATTACTGTTGTTGTTCTGCCTTTTGGCTGCCTAACTGAACCATAAAAGCACTCATGACTTCGCCAGTTCTTTATCCCATTCATCAGCTGCACAAGGATTGTGACTTATGACAGCTTACTCACTCCTCACAGACAACTTGTTTACATATGTCATTGCATCCATTCCCTTTCTCTCTTCCTCTCCATCCTTTCAACCTTCTCCTCCTCCATATTGCCATTTATGTTAAATCCCTTTTCTTTGGCCTTTCCCACTCACTGGTTCTCATCTTCTCTACATCTCCCCTTCTCCCATGTCCACACATTCTCCATCCCAGCCTTGCCCCTCATTCTACCACCTCTTTTTCTGCCTCCCACATACACTGTCACAATCTCTACCTTCTGGCTTCCTCCCCTAGCCTGCTCTTCGCTCAGAAGCCATCAGTCTCCATTGCTTGTATCTAAATTGTTGTCTGTCTGCATTATTACTCATTCCTGATTTTGTCACCTTTTCCCTCTCCCATATTCGTTATACCACCCACAGGGTCTTGTTTCTAATTAGACTCCAAGATACTTAAAGCAGAAACAGTGCTTGTACAGCACCTAGTGCAACAGGGGCTTACAGGAGCTATCAAGTATTTTTCCCACAGAACATAAGGATCATGACTGCCCAAGACAAGCAGGAACTTACCGAGCCGTACAGTTCCCCTTTCTCATTCATTCCAAGGTAGAGTCCACTGTCGACTCCTCGGATGCTGACCAAGCCCACTGCTATACTGATAAATTCCAGTATACCTATAAAATGCAGGAAAAAACAAACAATGTACACGTTGTTTCCATTGAAAGGGTTTTTTTTCAGATGTGACTGATCCCTGAGCAACAAGCAGCTATTTTCAAAGGTGTTTTCCCATTTTCAGAGTTGTTTGGAGGAATATGAGGAACAAATGAATATATCTTAAAGTACGATACTTGAACAGTGAAGTCCTTTGAGTGTCTGCTAGAATGATGCATTGCAGACAGCATTAACATACCAAATTAAAAGATTACTCTCAATCTTTCTCATCATTTCTAAACACAACTCTAAATCTCAGTCATATTCTGATTTGCACAAATAACACAAAGAAAAAAAAACCACAAGTTTTTAGATTTCCAAAATTAACAGTATTAAAGAACCTGTGAAATTTGTCTTCCAAAATAAATTCTGAAAAAATACATTTGAATCAGAATTGTGAGATGAAAACAATGTTACACATGGAACCGAAAGATCTACTTCCAGGCTTCAATGAATCAGGAATATGTGGAAAGATTTACTCACAGTATGATCTTCCAGAGGCTTGAGAAATGAAAATCCTTAGTATAGTCCAGAGTCTCACACATTTCTGTCTAGATATTAACCATCTCTCTGGTGTGTTATTTTTTACTCATCTCAAATTTGAAAATTAAAATATTCTAAACCTAAGTAATAGTGTATAAATGATTAAGTCTTCCTGTGCACACAACAGCAAGCTCACACAGACATTTGTGCGCTAGAGATAAGAACATTTTGCGGAGAAGCACTGCTTCTGCAGAGCTCCTGAGATCAGCGTCAGCGTGCACGGTACAGCAAGTGTCTGTATCAAATATCAGCTCATCTGGTTCTGAGGGTTTGGGGGGTTTTTGGCAGCCTTCCCTGCAAATTGCTTACCTCCTTCAATGAGGATGCTACCAGCCAAACCTTGCATAAATCTAGCAGTCTTGTGGAAAAAAAATGGAAATTGTTTCCTATTTGGGAGTGTTCGTGTAAGACAGTAATGATCTCACAGGAGTTATCCAGCAACGTTCAGAAGCACGCTGCTGTGTTATACTACTTTCTGAGCCACAAAATAAAGCACAGGGTAGCATTTTCAATATATTTTGTGAATTTTCATGTCTAAGCACACCACGTAACTATTTTTAAAGCTTATTGGAAACTATATTTACATGAAATAATAAAATAACAGTATAGTATGTGTTGAGCCTCACGTGGCCAATAAAAAAGCACTTTCATGGATTTTTTGAACAATTAATTTGGCATCTCCCGCAAAATAGTTGAGCACTAATCAATAACAGGCATGAATCACATGAATCTAACACAGCACAAGTTGAAGCCAATAGGGAAAATTTATAGCCAAGCTAATGTAAAGATGAAATGTATTCCCTGTAAGGGACTATTGATCATTACCTTATATATTATTCAGTACTACAAACATCATAGTCTTATTGTTTTGATAACCCTGTTTTAAGACCCGGGCATCTTAAATTATTCTCTACATATGCACAAATCAAAAATACTGGGAGGAAATACTTCGTAATTATGGATTTTTTTTGAAGTAATAAAAAGTGGTAACATGCTGTTTATCTGGTATACATAGTATCTCAGATACAATCAATCCATTGAAACAATTTAAACATCCCCATTATATCTGGACGTGAAATACTTCCAGATTTCTTACTAAGGCTTCTTCTGTAAAGCTTTTACCAAAGTATCATATTACCTGATAAATATTACCAAGCAATTTTAACTGAGGTTAAATCTTATGTTAAGTGTGTAATATACCATACTACAGCTAAGTTAGTAAGTCTGGCATCTTTCTCATCAATATAAATGTAGACTTCAATTGCTGTCCTCATTTCAAATATTTGGGTGCATGCTGCTTAGTGTGTCAAAAGAACAAAAAAGCACTGTCACATCCTATTGTAAGTGCAGAAGATGAATTTAAGGTACTTGGCAAAGCTCATCCACATATTTGAGATCAGAATAGAGACTTGTTCATTTGAAATATTGAAAAGCCTATTCACAGCAAGTTTTATGTGCCATGCTGTTAAGTCCTTCAAAAGATTATCTGGGGCCAAGCATGCAGTCTTACAAAAGTCTTGCCAGTTTAAGGATTGCATGATTTGGCCCAACACTCCTGTGAATATTTTCACTGTATGGTTTCTATGATATACAGATAGTACTTAGGACCTGAACCAGATATTAAAATAGATATTCCTCTTCAAAATGAGGCTGGACCAAATGAAAATCAGGACAGCTCCAAACTTCAAAAGCTAGGGCCCTATTTATAGCTAAAAATGGGGGAGAGAAGAAAAGGAGCGAGGAAATAACTGTCTCAGTACATGGGATGCTGAATATCTTCTTGTCAGACATTGAACATTTTCTTTAATGAAACCACTTCAAGGCAAAGACCCACTCCTCCACAAAGAGGTTAGGAAGAAAGTTTGGGGGAAAGTTGTTCCTTACATGTCCACATCAGCCCTTCACGCACCTTCTTCCACATGATCCAACTTTGACCATGCTGAATGGCAGCAGGACACCAGCCTGACTGTGAAGGCCAGTCCTGCTCTCCTGCCGCTCTCACAGGAGAAAGGAGATGGGTCGTTCACACAACGTAAAATTTCAACTTTCATCTAGATTAGCTCTGGTGAAGAACAGACTTACAGAAGCGTTTGCCTTGGCTTTAAGCAACGAACATCTTTGTAACTACAGATCTTTTTGTTGCTGGTGTTCCACCCTTGGCACATTTTTGTCTTTGGCTATATATAGGCTCTCTTTGTATTGCTGGATTGAAGCAGTTTAGCTTCCACTGAGCACCCTAACACACTATCAACCAATACGGTAAACAAGCATCTCTGCCAGCCACTTCTTTGTACGACTTCTCAGGGAAGCAGAGAGAAGGGAAGCGGCGGAGGACCCGCAGGCAGAGCGCAGGTCGCTGGAGCTGTGCTGCCGTGTGTTTAGCAAGCAATCATTCACCCAGGGAAGAACAGAGGGGCGAGGAAAGCAGAGGCCTTCGTGGCTAAGAAGCTGCCGGGAGGTCAGCCCAGTGATGGGGCGAGGGCAGGGGCTTCCCCGGCGTCCCCCTGCCCCCGACGCCTCCCGCCCGCCAGCCGGGGCTGCGGCGCTCGGCTGAGCAGAGCGCTCCGCCGGGATGCGTCCCGCCTGTCGCAGCTGTCACCGCTCCTCCCGCTCCCCCACATGATGCCAATTAAGAGACGGGAGCGCAGACAGACACAGCCCCCCAGGAGGCAGCAGGGCCCTGCTTCAGTTTCAGGCTCTTACAGCGCCCTTGTCGTCGTCGTCCCCCGCCCCGAGCCGCCCCGCATCCCTGTCGCAGCTGTCACCGCTCCGCCCGCTCCCCCACATGATGCCAATTAAGAGACGGGAGCCGCAGACAGAACAGCCCCCCAGGAGGCAGCAGGGCCCTGCTTCAGTTTCAGGCTCTTACAACGCCCTTGCGTCCCCCGCCCCGAGCCGCGAGCCGC